>NC_092209.1:40098417-40102013 GCF_043381705.1 Parasteatoda tepidariorum | reverse complement strand
GTTGCTAAGTTAACTTATTTATTTTAGTACATACTATAACAGCATTTTTATTTTTTAAGTTGTTTATTTTTATTTCTTTTAGAATTCGTTATTTTTTTAGCGAAATGTTTTTTAACCTTACAGAATTCTTTGCCGACTGTTCTTTCCATAAATGAAGAAAATAAAGTAAATACTTAAGTGTTGTGAAAAGAATCTTATTTAGTTGTACAAAGTACTTCAGCCAAAATTTGGGAGCCACGTAAGAGAATTATATATATTAGATCAGAAACACATCATTAAAAGGCAGAATGGTGTTTTCAAAACGTAAACAAAACAAAGCAAACGTTGCCACCGGTGGAAAAGAAATACAGCCGAAATTTGGGAGCCACGTAAGAGAATTATATATAATAGATAGTTCAGTGTTACATCATAACGGGGATAAATGAAGCTTTTTTTTCTCGCTGTAGATAATGATCTGACTCTTTCATCAAGGCGAATAATGATAGAGAGAATATGCTTGACATATAGCAGGTATTATATAGCAGAAGACATGCCATCACAATTTTGATCCTGTGCAGAGGGGTTGGCACCCCTGCATCGGTAGCCCGACGACCTGCCGGATTGGTTCAGAATCGTGAATTTACATACGGTACATATCGATATAAATTCGCGTTATAGATTTCCTCTTTTCCCTTTACATTTGTATAAATTTTAAATTGAAAATTTATAAATAATAAGTAAGAAGTTTTATTTATCAAGTCTTGCGTTGATCTGGTCTTGAAAACTTATAGAAAAGAATCGTAGAAAGTATTTTTATAACTAAATCCTTTAATAAACGGCTTCCTTTCAATTTTTGAAAATGCTTGGAGCTTTAGTATAAGAAATGCTTTAGCAATTCTAATGCACAGAAATCCACTGATGGAAAATTTATTTACACGATTCTAGGTAAACTTATGAAAAACTACTAGCAAAAAAGTAAATTTAAACGGTCATAACTCAAACATCGTTCTCAAAATATATGCTGCAAGATTTTAAAGAAAGAAATTTCCGTTTATAATAGAGGAAACTTTCTCAAAAATATTCCTTTAGAAACTTTAAATTTTTGCTTGGTAAATGATATAAAATATTCGGAGTATTCTTAAAGAAAAAGTTTGCTTTTGGACTCAGAATTTTAAAAATATAATTAAAAAAAACCGGGACGGACAAAATTAATATAAAACCGAGGCAGACTATCAAATGCTTTTTTTAAAATCTTTTTTCTTTTCCATCTATGCATGGAAATATAGAAGAATAGAGAAAATATAAGAATAGAAAAAAATGAATTAATTAAAAATTTCAGGTTTTCAAAATCCAGTTTATCAAAATACAATTTCGTTTAACAATGACATTTAACGTTGAGTATACAGTAAAAAATTCTTGATCAAATCACACATACTTGTACCTATCCCTAAATTGATCAGTAATTTGCCTGTTTATATTATTTGCTCAGATTTCTTCTTTCAGATATTTAATGAAAATGTAAAATTTTTTAATGATAGAGATTTACTGTTAGTTTTCAGATGTACCCTCAAATTAGTAATTAATATTTTCAATATAAACCAACATAATCACAAGGTATTACGAACTAGAAATCGCAAATCCGAAGAAATTCGTAAAAAGTGAAAAACTGTTTTGACATCACCGAACACAAGTGAATAAAATATTGATATGCTATCTGGTCACATATATTTACTGATGAAAAATTGTGAGAAATACAAGCATTTTGTAATGTAATAATTAATTCATTCGCAGCATTCTAATTAGAATAAACTGTGAGCTTTTTTTTATAATAAAATAGAGCCATTGGATGAATAAAACCAATTAATAGAGCCCGCATCAAAACCTTGCTAATTTCTCAGAGCGTGTCTATTTTAACATTGGAATAAAAATTACCACCAAATTGAGACTTCTGAAAAGTTAATCTAGCCGAATTTTGTTCAAAGAGTTAACTTTTTTTAGTAAAAATATTATTTCTGGAATATTATTTCTGACATCGGTTTACCAGTAAAACGTCCTCAAGCAAAGATTTCAGTGAGTATTTGATTTTTATAAGTGCGACGGAAACGCTAGTGTATTTAGCATTTGATGTATGATATTCTAGTAGATAGCTAATTTTTTCTGTTCAAACTAAAGAAGCAATTTTAGATACGATCAAACAAATCCTAATCGATGCATTCGTAAAAGAATTTAAACTGAATTCAAAGAGTACACGCACATTATATCGGAGTTTTTAATTCCTACAACAACAATCATTTCTGAATAAAGTGCCAGTCACATGCTGAGAATTAATCTTTAAAAAAACTAAAAAAAACGAAATAAGTAAATAAAAAAAATGATTTGGCACAAACGTATGGACAGATATATTTAGTATAGCTATGGTTAAATTTAACTTCTATTATTTTCTGGATCGTTTAAAAATGTGATATTTACATAATATTTTTAAAGTACTCCGTAAAAAAATAAGGTAAAAAGTACAGGCACTCAGGGTGACGGTAATTTTTACCCTAGAATCCATTCTCACCGGAGCATGTTACTGATTAAAAAATATAATTAAACGTAAATTTTACAGTAATAATTACCGGAAAATCATTGAATCACACTAATTAAATAAATATTACTGCAAAATGTACGGTACAACATTTTACAGTAAAAATGGATTTTATAGATAATATTCCCAAATTGGCAGTACATTATTACACCATTATTTGATACGGAATTCTTTACAGTGTAGTGTTACCGGAATTATATAACAAAAGTTAATTTCGTGAAAGCCAGTTTTAATGGTTCAAGGGGTGACATCATATATGAAATTAGTCAGTACAGATGATAATTTAAGCTACACACAAAATCGCACATTCTCAGAATAAACATTCAACCAATTCGGACTTCTTAATTCCCGTAATAAGGGAACTATGGTCCCAAAAGTTTGGTCAGGAGAGGTGTCCAAAGTTTGCTAATGTTAATTTTCATTGTTTGTTAATGTTATTTTTTAATTTAATCACTCCTTAATGTCAATTTTACTTTTTGAAAATGTTGCCATATTTCGAGAATTTTTTAATCAAAAAAATTTTTACACTCAATTATAAAATTCGTTTATCCAAAGATAATTCCACACACAAAAAAAATAAAATATATTTATTACTTCTTTTTAATATTTTATTTAATAATGGTTGAAAAATACTTTTAAATAGTCAGGTATACATATTTTAATATCATTTTAAAGAATGTACTTTTGTATGTATGGACGAAATTGGTTGAATAGTTTCTGAAATATTTAAAACATGCAATTTCTATAAATTCAATCTTTCAAGAACTATTGAATCTTATTGAAAAAAAAACATAATTATTTCTTATAACACAGAAGCCTATAATTTAAACCTATAGTACCTGATACACAGAAACCATAATACCTGCTATATGTCAAGCATATTCTCTTTATCATTGATGAACGAGTCAGATCATTATCTACATCACGGAAAAAAAGCTTCATTTATGATGTAACACGGAACTATTTTAAATATTTCTGTAGTGCCTTTTAAATCTCTCTCTCTCTCTTTATATATATATATATATATATA
>NC_092209.1:40068313-40097637 GCF_043381705.1 Parasteatoda tepidariorum | reverse complement strand
TATATATATATATATAAAATATTATTCAGTTTTTTTGAATGATGTTTTAAAAAAATATATGTACTTGCAATTTAATTTTATGCATCACATTACTGTAGGCTCTAAAACATTTTAGTAAATCATATTAAAATGAAAAGAGGTGCTTGCCTTTTCCCAAATGCGTCTAAATAGAATTTTAGCTCTAGAGAGATTTTATACCACTAGCGATTGGTTATCTCTTTTCGTCTACCTATTTAAAAGACTATTTTGCAGTGTGAATTTGTCAAATAATGGCTTCACACGTGTAAATCTAGTTGCTTAAAGAAGAAATTAATTGGAAGGTATTTGTGGCAAAATCTCTTTAAAATCTTATTGCAATATTTAGTTCATTTTATTTTTAACTTTTGCTCAAAACATGTATAATATTGCAAGCATATTGTGAACTTAACAATTTAATTCAGCGCGATTCTTTAATTAATTACAAAAACAAAAAAGTTCCACAGAACAGAGGTGAGTAAAAACAGTAAGTAATTCATGCAAGTTCCCCAGATGAGCATTACAATATTTTTATTAAACTATTATTAAATGCTTTACTAAAATTCATTTTTATTTAGTTTTATAATATTTGATGACTAGAAGAGGAATTTTTAAAAAAAATTGCAATAATTTTAAAAATATTTAAAAAAAAAATAGAAGGGTTCGTAAATATAACGGTGAACATGAAACGCATAATGACACTTAGTCAAACTAAATAAATGCAGGAAAGTCTTTTAGTTGTTGATACAAGTTGAAGCAGTTTTTAACTAAGTATAAAGTAAGCAATGCTTCATTTACTTGCACGCTTTAAATTTAAGAGTCATTTAAGACGCAGTCATTAAATCCCGAGAGAAATTCTATGAATTTGCACTCAACCATTAAAATAACAGCTCTTTCATATAAAATAACTATTCAGTGCCTTTTGAACCATTTTAAGAGATGACATCCACTTAATTTCATGCAATTTCAAGGACATTATGCACGATTGGAAAGCTAAAATATCGAAATAATTTTTAAATAGATAAGCACTTTGGAATAAAGTTTTATTCCAAAAATATAAAATAGTAGGATTGACAATATTTGTTTGATGTTAAAGAAATCATTGAAAGAATTTTTAATGCTCTATTAATATGCTATATTGCAAGAACATAACATAGAAATATTTTCAAAAGAGTATTAGAATTATGATTTTTTTGTGTAAAACATTTATGAAACATAAGTTGGTGCTTATGTTTCGGAATTATTTTGACAGTTCAGAGTTTGCTTAAATTGAAGGATCATTTGTCCAAAATACATGTTAAGTACTTTGTCTCAATTCATAGATGTATTAATTATTTTACATTAAAATATATTTATTTCTGAGCAATACATTAATGCAAATTTTTATGTAGTGACTTTTTTCTTATTAAAGTTATTAAAGTTAGAGAGAGAGAGCACAATAAAAACAAAGAGAAAAACGAAGAAAATTAATAACTTTTATTAACTGCGCGTAAGCTGCAAGTATATAGAACTCATAAAATAAGCTAAGATATTGAGAAAATATGGAAAAAATAAAAAATAATGACAAGAGAAGAAAATTACTAAAAATAATTTTTCAAAAGTATTTAAAGAAATATAATTTTTGATATTTAAAAAAAAGAAAAAAAAGGAAAGCAATTAAAAAACCCGGAAAACAAACAAAGAAAATATATAATCTCTTCAACAGCCCACACGATTATATCCGCAAAAAAGGAGTGCTTTCTAATATTGTATTAATATAGCCAAAGCAAAATATATCAATATAACAGTGTGAGGAGCACTCAAAAAATCGAAACGAAATTAGAACACATTAAGTAAAAAATATATACGAAAAAACAAAAAAATATATCAAGCAAAAAACAGTAGAGAACAGTACACAAAAGGAAATCTACATAGTGAGGAGCGAATAAAATGAACTTACGCGTGGCGGAGTATTTCAAGAATGATTTAAAATATTCTCGTAATAAGATTGTCAGATTACAGAATATGAAAACAGAAGCATAAATAAAGTGATATCCTATGGCACGTTCTTACTGCAATACTGAAGCGTGTCTAATTTGCTAGTTACCTTGGGTGGGCCCGAAAATGGATGCGCGCAAGGTAATAATATTATACAGGATAATTCAATATTTTAGCTTATTTTATGAGTTCTATATACTTGCAGCTTATGCGCAGTTAATAAAACTTATTAATTATATATATATATATATATATTGGTTAATGGCGGGCACTTGGGTCTACTTTCCATTGGCCAAACCCATTTATAGGGCGGGTTACATTCACACAATCGCACAGAAGAAAGGACATAGAACACAGAGCGAAAGAAACATTCATGCCCTGAGTGGGATTCGAACCCGCAACCATCGGCTCCGAAGTCAGGCACGCTAACCACTCGGATACCTGGTCGGCTGCCTTTCTTATGTAGAAACGCCGTATTACAGTATTATTATTATTATTGCATTATTATTGCAATATTATTATTATTGAATTATTATTTTTGCATTTATGATATAACTCATGGTTTTTAAGATATAACTAAAGTATTAAATTTTTAAATGCTGGTACATTAGTTTTAGTTAACTTTTTACTAATCTAATATCACCTACTTTTTGTCTAAAAATCAAATATTTATTTTAAAAAACTAGTTGCTACATATAATGAACTACTGTTTGAAACAAATTATAATTTAATCATCAGTGTTTACACATACTAAGTCCTTTGAATTTAAACATATTTATTATTTTTCTCTATTAAGAAATTTTTTTGCAAGAGTCAAACTTTACATTAAATTTCGTTTTCGCCTTTAGATAGGGGCAAATATTATTTTATACCCATAAGTGATATTCAGTTTATATGGACAATATAAAGCAAAATCTAAATAGCTGCTTAGGATCTTAAACGAATAATACATTTTTAATCATCAAGCACGGTACGAATGATTGCTTTTTTAAAATATTTAGATAGAAAATCTAAGACATCTAATTACTAAAATCTAATTACATTAAGTAGAAATTTCAGTAAGCTGATAAATAAGCAAAAAAACAATTCATGTAAAAGTGCTTTTCTTTTCACGATTTAGTTAGTAAAATAGTTAGACAAAAATGCGACCGTAGTTAGTTCCTAAGAGACAAATTAAACCAGAGAATGTGCTCAAGAATAATATTAATTTAAAAATATTCTCAAATCTAATGCAATTTGGTCTAAGTTTCACCATTTAATGCAGAATATTTTTATAATTTATCATTCTTTCATAATTTTATTAATTATTATTAAAAAAATTTCATTTTAAATTTTTATGGATTTTCTATTGATGACACAACTGTAAATTTATCTGATAAGATTTCTTTATATTCCTAAAAACACAAGAGACACTACGCTGTAAAAAATACGGAACAGATTATGATAATTAAAACAAGCACTCACGATGCCGGTACTTTTTTTTCGCCATTAAATAATTTTTAACTGATGTATTATACGGAACAAAAAGAAAAATTAATATACCTTAACTTTAACAGTATTAATTATAGAAAATACCTAAAACACTCTAAAAAAATAAATACTACTGCAAAAATTACGTTATAATATTTTACGATAAAATGGATTTAACGGATGATGCAACCAAAACTGTACTTTATAGCATAATTTGATTCGAAAATTTTTACAGTGTATTTATTCTTCTTAGTAAAAAGCAAATAAGAGAAACTGGTTTGCTCCCATGAAGCAAAACGTAAACGATTTTCTCATCAATAAGATATCAGAGAGTTGAAAACCGTGAAAGATTGTTTTTCTGCTAAAAACAGTAGCTTAAATTGTCGATGAAAACAGTTTATGCGAAAAGATGATATTTTATTGATATTTCTTGTTCGAATATGCCTCTAGATTATAGATTCCAAAAATAGGCAATATCAGTAGGCGTTGAAGAATTCCATCTGAGTTCCAAGAAAGATTATAGACCACTGAGGAGTATTATATCTTTATAGGAGGTAGGTATTAATTTTTAGAAGAAGTTATTATTAGGCAGTGTATTAAACTATTATATAAATTTTCTCGTTTTGTATGAAAAAATTATATGAATTTTAAACTCTGAGTTAGAATAAATGTTCTTAAAGCAATAAAGTAAAATGGAACTAATATACTGAGTAGGATTAATAAACCAATTTCTTACCGGATCAAATTATGCTAAAAAGTATCGGCACTAAAGCTGCCAGTACAGTTTACAGTAAAAACATTTTCCGGGCAAAACATCTGATATACCGCATTTTTACTGTAGTATTTCATGTAAAATCTCTGAATTCCTTTGCTTTAAATATTATTGCAAAAATAACGGTTTAAAATTTCACGGTAATAGGATTTTTCAATAAAATGGATTTTATAATAACAGTAATTTGATGCTTTTATCAGTAATTTGATTAATAATTTTTTACGAAGGGAAAACAATATTTTCAGGATTTTTTGCAGCCAACAAAACAATTTTAAACGAAAAAAAGGTTTAGGTAGGTACGTACTTTATTTACGTCGAACTAAAACTGAGCAATGGGCTATTGACGACGGTTTGGCAAACATCCCTGGGGATGATCTGAAGACACGTTCTCGCAATTTTGATCCTCTGCAGAAGGAATGGCTGCCCTGCTTTGGTAGCCCGAGCACTTTACAGTCGATCTGTTTAACGAGGACCGATACCGTGCTCCTTCGGTCCCTAAGCAGGATAATCAAAGTGGTCACCCATCCGCTCACTGACCGCAGCCAGTGATGTTTGACTTCAGTGTTCTACTGGGAACCGTGTCTTTACGATCAGTTCACTGCGTGACAGAAAAAGTTTAGGCAAAAGTTTTTTCAGTTGTCAAAATTCAAACAATTCCTTTAGACTGCATAAGATTTAGAATGCATTAGTATAAAATTTTATAAATATTATTAATTTATTGTGAACACCATAATTCAAAGGCTAAAAATTTTAATACTGTGCATAATTTTTAAACTATTTTGCGCTTTACTTTTAAAGTTTGAAATGGATATAAAAGGTAAAGTTACATTTTTCTTATATTACTGTAAATATGAAACTTGATTTAAATTGCCTGTAAAGGCTGTACGAGATAAAATATTTGAAAAAAAAATTTCTTAATTTTATTTTTGATAGGGTTATTAAATCCATATTTAATTTTGCCAAATGGGAAAAAATCAAAAATATTTCCTTGCATTATTTGTTTTTGATGAAAGTGAAATTATAGATGATTTAATAACATTAGGGGGCAAATGTTCTGTTGCATTTATATAAATACTTGATTTTCATTAATTCAGGTTTCAAATCTGAAATTTCGCTTCCAAAGCTATATTTAAATGACATTTTTAGTCTGTTTTTTTGTCAAAATGTCTAAGTTTGAAAATATTACGTATAAAAAGGGGTTACATAATTGTTGTGACAAACATCTAGGATGGTTAGGCCGCATAATCAGGATTAAAATTGAATAATATCCCATTTACGGAAATGACGCTGTCCGTGATTAGGAGCACTTCCCCTTATTATCTGCTTATAAGTACGCAAAGAAAGAGTTCACGATAGAAAAGCGTCTTTTGCGGCGTATGACGACATTTCGGGTATGGGTTACTGTGTAATTTTAATCCTGATCATGTATCCTAACTCTTTTAGAAGTTTGTTGAAGCATTTACGTGAAGTATAAAACTATAAGATATTATGGAACTTTCTTAAACTCGTACATTTCAACAATAAATGGGCTAAAAATGTTATTAACTATTATAGACAAAAATGTCGTTACGTTTTACAAATTTAGAAACAAACAGATTTCAAAAAATTCAAAAGCAAAGAAAATATTTTAAAAAGTTCGAAAAACATAATGGTTTTGTATTGATTGTTACAATATAAGCCGGAAAGTTATGATTTATTTATACATTTTTGCACTATTTGAATTTTATTTTAAAATATCTATTATAGTATCTAAAAAGATGCAATATTGTAAAAAGATCTCATTAGTCTTTCAATATGCCTTAAAATAAAATTATAATCTATTTCAAAGTATAAGTAAATATAACGGGAAAAATTTATATATCTTTGTTTTATTTTGTTGCCTCTAGAAAAAAAAGTGGTTTATAGCAGTATTCTTTTAGTATAATTTATTAAATAAAAGAATTTTTTTTTCCAATTTTAATATTTTTGTTCATATTCTATAGGCTAGATAAACTCATTAATTAACTTCATAATAGTCTCTTTTAAACTTTACATAAAAAGTCACACTTAAACTAATTAGCCACACTAATTAAGGATAATATTTACATAAGGTAGAAAATGTAATAGATAGTTAAACTAATTAAACATTAATTTTTAAAATTTTTATATATTAAAAGAATACATTTTTGAAAACTTTATTTTTTTATCAAGAGTATTTTATAACCTAAACAATTTATTTTTTGTGCTTAATTTAGTTAAAATTTGCAATTTTTATCAATTTTAATTATGATGCATTAAACATATTATCTAGCATTAAAAACATTCTTTATCAATAAGAACTTCTAAACTAAGTCGTATGCTGACATAATGTTTTGTTTATCGTTACAATAAAATTGGAGAGAGGAAAATGAGAGCCACGCATAATTTTTTTTTTTTTTTTAATTGGAAGGCATTGGCCTTTGCTTTTTATTATTGGTGACTGGGATTATTTTGCCAAAGACGTTATACTAAAATAAATAAATTAAAAAAAGTGGTATAGAGGTGGTGGTATAGAATCGACATATCAAGTAACGACATAATATATATATATATATAANTTCTGTTAAAACCACCTTATATATATATATATATATATATACAAGAGTAGTTTAAGGTTTCTACTTCTCGTAGTTTAATGTATGGCAAACAAAAGAGTAACGTTAAATAGAGTACCTAAAACAACGGCGGTGACCCTTCAAATTTATTAATAGAAAAACTTTTTTAGAAGAAATAAATTTAACTGTTTTTTTCCTCTTGTATCGAGGCATAATTGAACTGAGTTACGATACATGAGATGAGAATGTCGAATAAGTATAAAATGCTACATCCTCTTAGCATATTTATCTTTATCTGACCATTCTATGAACTTAAACACAGAATTCGCTTAGTCATATGCGGAATCAAATTATCATATATATCCCATAAAATACGATAAAAAATTTTTTTATCAAGTCTTTCTCATAAAACAACAGCAATATTGTTTTTCCATAAAACCAACAATAATAATATCTTAGAAAGTAATACAAAGGCACAAATAAAAAGCACAAAAGATTGATTGGTATTATTAATTTATGTCTTATGTCAAGAGATTTTCACTTCTTCATTACGTATGGTACTTTATTGTAGTACTGAAATAGCTGCTTTGATTTAAACCATCTGATTTTGTTTTTGCTTTGAATTTTAGAATATTAATTTCCATTTAAAATCAGACAAAATTAATGAAGTGTTTGGTGCAAAATAATGATTTGCTACATATTTAAGTTATTCAGAAGACTGTTTTGGGAAGGAAAAAACCATGTTTTTCACATAGTTAAATGTTAAGAGTTTATATCACAAAAAACAATTAAGTACACAGAGAAAAAAAATTCTGGTATAACTACCGTACAGTATAGTAATGACAATTCTGGTAGTTGTATTAAAAACCAAAAACATGCAATATTTAAACCATTCATTTGGTAGATTTTCTTTTCCTATTGTAATTGTTTGCTGGAAATTCTGGTTTTCAAATTTATAGCTCTTACTACTTCAGATTTAGTACAAATTACAAAACTCTAAAGTAAATATAACCAAATAGCTAGTTTTTATACCTTGCCTTAAAGTATCGTGATAAAATTACCAAATTTTGTTTTTCGCTTCAGCACTACAGACTTGTGACAACCCGAGGATGTCTCCATCTGATCCTGTCTGGAGCAATAGATTGCCTTATTGGTTGACTCCCGGATCCCTAATGTGTCCCTCGGAAAAAATCAACTCATCTGGTGGGAGCCATCCTCTCTTTCGTGTGCCATCTATATATATAAAAAAAGCACTAATTAGTACTATTTAATATCCAAATTTTATTACATATTATAAAATCATATTTCATTGTTAATTTTACAAAAATCATTATCATAGCACTTCGGTAAAAATTACCGAGCTTTCTGATGCTCACATAAAGTCAAAAACAAGGTAAATTTTACGATATTGTGGTAATATTGATCAAAATTTTTCTCTTTTAGTGCAATACGGCCGAAATATATAACAGTTTCTTAATATTCAGTAACTGATTCCCTTATTGATCTCACAGTTGGAATATGAACTTATTTTTAGCTAAAGAGCAAATAAATAAGTAATTTTTGAAATTCAAAGATGAATTGAAAATAAATATTTATAGGTGAATAATTGTTACGGTTAACGCTGAAGAAAGGAATGAAATAATGCATTAAATAATTTTGTAGAGCAAAATAAATGAATGAAAATTATTAATAACCTCAAAATCAGAAAGGTCTTAGTAGAGAAGTGACAAATTTGCAAAACATGTGAAAAAGAATAAGAAATAAATTAAGTTAAATGTCAGAAAATAAATAATTCAAATTCAAAGGCTGTCAGAAGATAAAAAATACGGAACAATTTTTAGAGAATGTTACTTCGAACTCACGTAAAAAGATTTCACCGCCACTGGAGTTTGAAGAATGAACCTCCAAATTTTTTAAATAAAGTGATATTTTTGTAAAAAAAGTAAGAAGAACCTAATTAATTTTAATAAATTGAAAGCATTGAAAATACTTAAATTACAAAGATGAATGTATTGATTTTTTTCTGAACTGGATTTTTATTTCCGAAAGTTCAACAGTTTTCAGTTACATTATTTTAAGTAAATTTTTCCTAAACAGTAGTGTAACAAAAAAATTTATGGTTTAAAATTCTTGTCACGCATATCCTAACTATTAAAAACATTTATTATCAGCTAGTAGCTAATTAATTCCAAAGAAGTATCCCTTATTTCCAGTTAGTTTATTAACAAAATCCTAGGCAAAAAAATAATCCGTTCTAAAACTGTGAAATTTATTGGCTATCTAAAAATTAATTGGAAAGTTTTTGATTAAAATACTGTTAGGGATTACCATGCGAGTGATAAAATACCTAAAAGAAACACGAAATATTGAAAGCATTCTTCTCATTTTTAAGTGATGAGAAATATTCAATGTATAAATATAAAATTTTTTACTAACGGATGAACTTATACTGTTGTATGATTATTTGTTCATAAAACGCAATAATAGCTGTTTCTAAACTTTACATAGCGGGTAAATGGTGTTCTTAATTGAAAATGCAAATATAAATTAATGAAATTAAAAAAAAACACACTCGAAAAAAGTATGGTCATAATTACCAGAATGTTTAAAGATTTACCGTGTTTCTGGTTTTAAGAGAGCGCCATAAAGCACTGTAACTTTTACCTAAGTCATTTTGTAATGACTTTTTGTAAAATTAACAGTAAAATTATTATCTTGGTTTTTGGTAATTAATGTAACAAGGCTTTGAATTTTTCGATACCTTAGTGCAGTGTTTCCCAAAGTGTAGTACGCGTACCCCCAGGGGTACGGGAACTGTTTAGCAAGGATACGCGTTCTTATGTGAAATATTTTGCAACAAACGAAAATTTCAAAAAATTTTGTTTAAAAACAAAATTTAAGAAAATTTATGAAAATTTATCATGAAAATTTACGATTACGTATTTTTCTATTGGCCACTTTTTTCAGAGTTAACATTTAATAATTAGTGGTGTCAACAGCCAGTTGTGATTTTTAACTTTTGTGCAATTTTTTATAGTAAAAAATACATTCATTTTTTTAAGTGGTACTCAGCGTTTCAAAAAATTTAGAAAGGGTATACACAAAAGTCATAAGTTTGGGAAGCGCTGCCTTAGTGCATGGCATGAATAACCTTTATTCTGTTAAATTTACTTTCCAGTTTTGTATTTGTTACTAAATGTGTGATAATAAGAAATATAGTTTTAAAAAAACAGAATTTCTGGTAAACAGTTGAGATATGGACGTAAAATTTACCAAATGGGTGGTTTAAATACTGCATATTTTTGTTTTATTACTGAAATTATGCTTGGTTTTTGTAGTAGAAATCTCATTACTATACATGGACTGTAATTTTACCTGTATTTTTCTCTGCGTGCATGATACGTTTTTAACTTATTTAATATATAATTGCTATTATCTTACAAAATTTTATTTTAAAAACAATCAGAAAAAACATGAACCAATTAAAGAAAATCTAATACATTATATTAAACATATTGAACTGAATTTATTTAGTTTTCATAATTCAGTTTTTCTTTTATTTTTTTATTTTGTATTATTTTTTATTTTGATTTTTAAAGAATACGTGCTTTTCCTCTGTGTTTTTAGGAATAGTTTCAGAAAAAACAGCACTACTTTCTCTCGTTAAATTTGAAATTGTAAATATTTTTGTAAATTGAAATATTTCTACGATTGTCTAAAAAGGGATAAAAATAATTTTACATGGAAATTTAAGCATGGAATTCAAAATAACAATAATATTACGATGAAGAAAGTGCTGATGTATTTTCGTTGTTTTGCTCCAATCCAAATAAGATGTTCTGTTAAAACCACCTTTAACATGTATTTTTAGAATCTGTATGTATATAAAAAACCAAAGTGTATAAGCACTAGGAATTGAAAACTAATCTTTTATGAGGATAAAACAAAACCGCTTTCAAAATATGACTAGTTGCAATAGAGGTCAGCTGTTTAATTAAGCATCAAAATAGGTTTAATTGGAGGTTGAAGCTAGGAAGTGTTTTTAATAACCTCCTTTTAGCTTTGGACTGTTTCCCACAGTTAAACCTTTTCAGTTGTTTATTACACTCGCATTCCTGTATCGTGATTTGTCAGATCTTAAAAGTGTTAAGTTTTTCATCTGCGAAATGTATTTTCTTAAGAAATTCTAAATCACTAATTTCAAAACTTGCTTTCTTATATATAAGTAGCAGATGAACCCACTATTTAAAACTAATTCATACCTAAATATTTTTTTCAATTATTTCACAAATAACAATTAAATTAAATACAATGAAATTACTGGTAAATAAGCTAACCCTTTATCGTTGATAGGACAACCAGTGTCCCATTTAAATATATTTTTTCTTGAAGCTCTACTTATGAATAAGCATATATTTTGGTATTTCTTAATTATAAAAAACTGTCTAATAGTTTCCAAAAAAATTTGTTAAGTAATTGGAATATATTTCTACTAAAATATAAAATCTAGAAAAAGCAATTTGCAAAAAGTGGTTCAGTCATATTTCAAAATGTATCAATAATTGATTGTATAAATTAAATAAATTTTAATGATGAATAATTGTTTCTCTTAGATTTAAATACTCTCTCTTAGATTAAAAAAACAGTAAATTTAAAAAATTAGTGTTTGGAAGGGACCCCTGCTTGAAAGATTTTATCTTTAATTAATAAAAAAAAATGACCTCAGTGTTTTATGCTGTATATCTTAATCATACGTTTTTAAAATTTACACTTATTTTTCACTTGTTTTGTCTTAAATTGATATGTTTAATAAAAATTCTGCACCAAAAGATAAACTACGCAAAAGAAATAACACAGTAACAAGTTGAACAAATTTTCTTTCATATCTTAATTTTAAAAATCACTGTTAATTTAGAATTAAAAAATAATCAAATAACTTAAAATATTGAATAACCGTCTTCACTATCAAAATCTTATTTATTGTTCCTTGCACCATTTCTTATTCTTACATTAATTGAAATTATTAACTACTTTTACATACTGCTCTACATTTTTAAATAGCGCAGCGTAGATTTAATATCATTAACAGAATAGGCATTATTTTGTTTGACAACGTAACTAAAAAAGCGTTTTTAAAGCTATTTAATTTCATAATTCTATTATACATTTAATACATTGTTATGCAGAGAGACGCAGATTTATATAAAAGAAAAATTCTTAAGCTCTTCATAACACAAATGCTGGAGCGCGCTTTCATCTATTGTTCTTCTTATTTGTGAGTGTCACTAAAAGTTTTGCAGAGCATACCTTTAATAATCTAAGCCGAGCAATTAAGGAAAGTAATTAAAACATTTAACATGCTGACACACGAGGGAGCGTCTTTATTTCACTATTTCACTTCTCTTTTCCTATTGTAGCAGAAAAATCGTTTTGAGTTTATTTCCGCATCTATTCCTGATTACGCAACAGTTTTATTAAACTACAGGAACGTTTTCACTCACACAAATACTACCTGTTATCCACCAGGAGGCGCTGCCAACGTAACTACAAAATACGCGCTTAGTTCTGAACTTGGCCCAGTGAGAGAACGACAACCGTTTACAGTTTTCGTCCTGTTTCGAAATTCGGTGACCCCCCTCAACTAAGAATGATCCAAGGTTCTTTAAATAAACTTTTTACCACTTCATCTTTTTATAGAAACTTTAATTTTTTTGAATCAACATCACTTAAAGAAAGTGTTTTCAAAGCAGGTGAGTGTTATTATTTTTTTTTATTGTTCAACTATTTCTCGAATTTTTAACCACAATTGTTTTGGAACTAAACCAAGACAAGTCTCCCTTAAAGAAACATATATTGAAATAATTTTATATTTTTCTCCGTATGCATAAATATAAAAAAGTAACCTTCAAAATTAAATAATATTGTAAATGTATACACAATCTAAATAATATTTATGCAAATTAAAAAGGATATACTTACAAATTAAAAATAATATGGCCTTGCAATGTGCATAAAAATGTTTACAGAATTACATAAAAATACTTTGTAAAAGAAAAACTCACTAGTAGAGACTAGATTACTAAGTACTAAAGATATATAATTTTTTAAATTATTTATATTTTATTAACTTTTTTTACCTGTCGTAAAATTTTTATTTATTGAAATTAAGAATTATTTTTTACTTTTAATTAATACATGCATTTTTTAATAATCCCTCTATATATACACAAGAAACAACATAGATAATATACACAATATAAATAGTGTGTATAATATCTATCTACATTATAAATAATATTTATAATATCTAAAAAAAGATATATTTACTAGTAATAATATAGTAATAATAATATAGCGCTTAAAATATAAAATGCACATAAAAAATTACGAAACATAGTATTTTTTTAATTTGTAAAAACATTGTATTTTGCATTTCAATTTGTCCACAAAACATTGTATTTTACATTTTAATTTGTCCGCAAAACATTGTATTTTGCATTTTAATTTGTCCACAAAACATTGTATTTTGCATTTTAATCTGTCCACAAAACATTTTATTTTTAATTTGTAAAAAAAAAAAACTCATTTTGTAAATATGATTAGTAGAGAGTGGATTACTAAATATTAAAGTTATATAAGTTCTTTAAGTATTTATATTTTATTAGCTTTTTTTATTTTTTGTGAAGTTTTTTTAAATTTTTATTTCATTTATACGTAATCTTTTTATAAAAATAAAAAACTATTTTTTACTTTTAATTAATGCATGCATTTTTAAAATCCTTATATATACACAAGAAACAGTATAAATAATATCCACAATATAAATAAATTGTATACTATCTATATACATTGAAAATAATATTTATAAAAACTAAAAGGGACATATTTACAAATAAAAAATAATATGACATGTAAAATATGAAAAGCACATAAAGTAATTACAAAACATAGTATTTTTTAATTTATATAAAAAAAAAGTTCTGTAAATATAATTTTTAGAGACTGGATTATTAAGCATTAAAGTTGTATAAATTTTTATTAGAGTAGTTATATTTTATTAAGTTTTTTTACCTATTGTAAAGTTTCTTTACTTTTTATTACATTTGTATGAAATC
Source organism: Parasteatoda tepidariorum (assembly GCF_043381705.1). Classification (NCBI taxonomy): domain Eukaryota; kingdom Metazoa; phylum Arthropoda; class Arachnida; order Araneae; family Theridiidae; genus Parasteatoda; species Parasteatoda tepidariorum. The sequence continues at coordinate 40,083,715 of NC_092209.1, read as the reverse complement.
TTGTTCAGAAATAATTTTTTTTCACTTTTAACTAATGCATGCATTCTTTTATAATACGCAATTATTATATTTTAGTAATTATTAAATTAATAAATACTGGTTTTGTAAATTATTTTGTACAACAAAACTTATGAGCAGGAATAAATGCGTATTTTTGATTTTTAACCATCTCTAAATTCAAGTAAGAAACACAAACTAGAAAAATTGTTAATTTTTGTTGCTGAAATCATTTTGTAGTTTACATATAAAAAAAACTCCCTAAAATGTCTGTTTTAAACGAAATTTTTAAAATCTTGCTAATTTTTTTATTAAAAAATCATTACTTTTTACGCTACTTTTACGCCCAAAATACGTGATTTAAGGAAATTATATTCAGAAACAATTCCTTGTTTAGAAAAAAAAAGTTTTGTCTCTCAACTATTAGATATTATTTTTAAGAAACTCAACATCAAAGAATTGCAGAATTTTTTCTCTAAAATATAAAACAAGACTAATATATATTAGATAACAATAATCTCTAAAATGCTTATTTGTGAATGCAGTAATTGATATAATAATTTTAAAAAGAATAATTATCTTGCAAAGGAATAATTTCTTTATTACAAAGAGCAATTTTAGCATGATAATCTAGTTTTAAATTTTTTGTTAAACTTAAATTTTAATAATAATGAAAAAATATTTGCTTTAAATGTAATCTTAATTAATTCATTTATGAAGTTTAAAAGAATAATATAAATTTGTAAAAATTTAGACTAGCATTGTAATTCTCAGGAGGAGTTCTGGCAATAATTTTTATATTTTAGAAGAAAAAAGTATTCTGTATTTTAATATTTTATGTGCAAATTCAATTTGTTTTTTCTTTAAATTTAGTGAGGTATAAAATAAGAAATATTTATGTAAATGCAATTTATTTCATTTTTCAATTTTAATGATGTTAAATTTGGAATATGCAATATCATGTACGTAGGTTCTTGATAAAGATTAGTTTGTATTTAAAGTTTTTTACTATGTTCAATGTATAGAAAAAATAACGATGTTTAAAGTTTTCCAAAAATTCTCGATTAATTTCAATTCTAATTATTAGATTATGTTTTATATATGTTAAATTTTTATATTTAGTTTATGATGAAATAATACGGTTAAAAATTATAGTTCTCCTTTAGAATGTATAGATAGATAGACTTAAAGGTTGGGCAGCTCCGAGGAGTAAGACACATCGACCAGAGGTCTATTTTTAATACATGCTCGCACTTGCACTACTCGTTTTTAATACGTAATTTTTAATACGTTATGCAGAGTTCAAATCCTGGTCATGCTGTTTGTTGAATCATCTACCTGTCAGAAAGTCCGGCTCAAATTACGCTATAAAATATCAGATTTTCGTGTGCATTGTCCATACAATCCATTTTACCTAAAAAATCCTTTTTACCGTAAAATATTATACCATAAATTTTACAATAATATTTATTCAATTAGAGAGATTTAGTGATTTTGTGGTAATAATTACTGTAAAAATTATGGCATATTATATTTTTTGTTTGTAACATGTTCCGGTAAAATTGGATTTTACAGTAAAAAGTACTGGCACTGAGAGTGCCAGGACTTTTAACTGTAAAATCCAATTATTACAATGTACTATTTATTACAATGTACCGGTATAGATACCCCAAGTGTTAAATTATTCTTAAGTTGTAGCATTCTTAAGTCTAGTTGATGTTGGGCTCCCAATGAAAGTTTTTTTAGTGTTTATAAATATTACTGTATTTCAAATTGACACAATTAAAACTAATTATTTTTTTAGATGAAAGTAATTTTCTCTCAACTATGTATAAAGGTGTTATTCAAGTCTTTAACTTAAAGAAAAGATTAATATTTTAAGTTATGGTTAATATGTTGTAAGCAATCGAAATTCAAACAAAAATTTAGCAAAAAATTTTGTAAAATTTAGAAAAATGCTTAATTATTATCCATTTAAAACTAGGAATATGTACTATATTTCTAGCATTAGAATTTCCACAGTAAAAATGCTTAAACCATACAGTTAAAAGCTACAGTTCTCGTTCTTTATATCTAATACAAAGCTCGATAAAATCCAGGTGACAGGCTATTAGACTCTAATACTACTTCCTGCAATTACTGGTATAAAATACCACCACACTGTTAGAAGTTATATTCTAAAATTTCGGTGAAATTACCGGCGGTTGTCAGTTTATTGAATGAACAGTAAAGTTTACGGCAAGGAACATTTTTTTCACTTTTACGTTTTTGAAATCATTTACAACTAGTGTGGTTAAAAACAATGAATATTAAACTAAAAGGTTTACTAACCAATCACAACTAGCATCGTTTCAAAACAGTAAAAAAGAAATATTACCGGCCATGGTGCGGTCATCTTTGTGTCAATATCGTATTCTAATAGTCCAGCATGCATCGCGCTAGAAACTATTCTTGTAAAGAAGGGAATGGAGAAAATACTGCGGTATTGACGCTGGAATTCGAAACCCCATTTTGTTGATCACGAGATTGACAGATTAACCCTCTCGGCTATAATATGTACATATTTGCAAGGAACTAAGTGGCTTCATTAGAGCAGCCTAGTTCATCCGATAAAATTCTGGTTGTTAAACGTAATCGGTAAAAGCAGTTAATAAACAGTTTTTTCACAGTTACCATCTTATTGATGATTATTAGAATTTTTGTTTTGTTTGAATATGGTAAAATAACAATTAAAGGAATAGTCATTTGACCATTTTTTCCTAGGAATTTCCAACAGTGCAACGTAAGTTAATGTCCTATGGGTGTCAGAAAACCATTGAAATTATTTTTTTAAATAATTTTCGTATACCTATCTATCTCAAAAGAACTTAATTATTATGAAAATATTAAATATTATTAAGTTTCTCGTAATATTTAACAGTGGAGTTTTCTCGCTTTTTATTTATTTTAAAAATACAAGCTCGAGCAGATAATTCTAAAAACATTTTTAATTCACCTGTTAAATAGATGATTGAAGTCTTTCAAAGAATCTATATGATATTCATGTTTTTTTTATATGAAACCTTCAATAAAAATTGAATTTACTTCATTATAAAAATCCTTGTTATCAAATAACTATATATTAGCTGAAGGAGAAGTTCATATGGTATCATGTCAATAAAAAAAAACCTGACATTCTTCTCTCTCACAAAGTCAAGATTAAGTTAAAAATCAATATCTAATATAGCAAAATTAATATATAATAGAAAATATAGCAATATGCAAGTGAATAAACAGAATGTACCTTTGAAAATATTGTTCCATTACTAAAAACCAATCTAAGTTACTTGGCACATGACTTTGATTCTGTTATAAATTAAATAATAAAAATATGTTAGATCAATAGATTGCTTTTAAAATATATATTTTATCAGCATCGCGATATGTTTTGTTACGCTCGGTTAGTGCATATATTTATCAAATGGATTTGTAGCTATTCATTAGGAAATATTTTTGAAATTTTTTTGAAATTTAAAAATTAAAAAAAGAATTTACGAATGAGAAACACATTTAAGTTAACACATTTTACACAGGCAATGGTTTGAAAACAGGAATTAGTAAAGGAATTTTACTCAAAAAACAAATATTTAATCAATTAAATATTTATAAATTTCCGACTGAAACAGTACTATAACAAACTCATCAAAATGCATTATCATCTCTGTATCAGTCAGTTACATCAGTACCTTGACCTCAATATCTATATAAAAATTAAAATCAATTCAATTATCAATTTAAGAAAAAAATTCAAATATTTATAGACTAAATATCAAAAAAAAATTAATAATACTTTAAATTGGGGGTTGTCTATGCCTTAAGAAGAAGTGTTTGGATATTAAAATGCTTAAAATGAAACTGTGATAAATAAGAAGACACAGTTAAATTGTACGGAAAGGAATCAGATATACTGTGATATTTACGCTAATAGTTACTGCAAAATAACTGGATTATCGTAATCAAACAAATATTACTGTAAAAATTACAGTAGACAATTTAAGGTAAAAATAGATTTTACAGTAAAATGGATTTTACGAATGCTGCACTCAGGATGCCAAATATTTTCACTGTAATTTTTTACAGTGAGTGAGATCTGCATTCAGGTTAAACTGCCACGAAGAACTTTTCTTAAAGCGACATGGATTTAAGTTGTCCTAATAAATAATGAAACTTTTATAACAGTGACTTATGATCATCTCTGGTGACTTAAAACCCTTAAATTAGGTTTGATGATTTTAGACTCATAATAGCGTCGATCACAAAATGATGTTGTTTTCGTAAGACAATGTAGATTTAAGTTGTCTTAAATACAATTGTATTTTACAACAGTCCTCTGTAAACAGAGTAACTTCAAACACTTAATTTAGGTTTGATGATATTAGACTCATAATTCTGTTATCCAGGGTTACTCAAGACATTGTGGTCACTAAAGTAATTTTTCTGTCTAAATTTTGGACTATAATTTTTGTAAAATTGTTTTGAGTTTAATGTTAGCTTTTACGACATCAGTTGGATGTATTAGTGAATTACATATATTAGTGCCATCAGTTATATAGTCTAATTATGCATGCATTTTGAAATAAATAAATCTATAGATATTTATTAATATTACTGCAAATATAAAAGTTTTAAATATGTAACTTTTGATCTAGTATTTTTAAGTTGAACTCTATCTTGTCATTTTTAAACATAATGTCACACAATTCTTTTACAGTAGTTTTTATTTTATTGATTATATATTTCTTTTTCTTTTTATATTTTGAAGAAAATTTTTTTTTTCTGTGTGGAATGAAACAGGCTATGAAAAAACTGCCACCATCAATATTGAACATTATACTTTCCCATTTAATCCTGTTTACAAGAATTAAATCATAAAATGGAACCTTTTAATTTTAAATAAATACCGAATACTATAAAAATGTAAAAAAAAATCTTTCAACTCTATTTCCAACTAACGTAAGCTAGCTATTGAAATTTTACTTCCAATTATAGTTACCTCATAATTAGGAGTAACTTGAACTACCATGTTTTATTTTATTTATTTATTTTTTTATCTTTCAGTTATATGTTTTAAAATAAACTTCATGCGTGTATACATATAGCATAACTGCTTACCTAAGTTTAGCAATAATTAATTTCTTTTGAAATTGCTCTAGAAATAACCAATGTCTGATATTGAAAAGTGGCTTAAGTAAATTGAAATAGCGGTCCTTATTTTGTTGTGTAAATTTCATAAATAGAGATAGGTCACTATTATAGACTCTTATTTAAAATTTTCGTTGTTTTTTGGAAACTCTTTATATAAATTAAACGGTTAATAAACAATTTGATCGGAAATATTAATGTTCGAGATTCTTTATAATGTCGAACTCATTTGGCAACATCATAAGCTTTTTTGGCCTACTGCCTGAAAGCCAAAATACTTAACATTATTTGCATAATTAAAAAAATTTATTTACTTGTGCTAGAAAATCTCGTACAAGGGATCGGGCAAATTTAAAAACAATAAACTCAAACACAGTTTTGAATATAGTTTTCTTTTAATTGTCTAAAGAAAAACACATTTTTTATATTAAACTACTTTTATGGAAAAAAAAGTTATTTTAGTTATTAGATTATATTTACATAAATTATTTTACAAATTAAATAATTTTTAATTCTTAGTTTATAAGACACATCATTTTTGCAAATTGATATTTTTTTTATAATTATATCTTATCTATTTAGCAGTTTTCGTTTATTGTGCGTCGAATATATTACATTTCGCGGTAATTTGTTTGATTCAAGTTATTTTCCATGTTCTAAGAAATTTGATCTATCTTATATATAAATATTTATTTAAAATTTAAAAATAAACAGCACTTGCAATAAAATGGTTTTGTTAATATATCTTTTAAATGAAGAAATAAATTGTATACATTTAAGTAGCTTTATGTCTTACTTAAAAAAGTGTCATTTTTTATTATTTAAATGTAAACTGAACGATTTGCTTGTTGTGATTTGTGCAATTAATACAAATACGAGACCTGAAAAACATTAATTTTACTGGGAAAATGATACTTGATTTAATCAAGAGCTTTTTAAGTTCTGATTTTATACAAAGCAATATTAGTTTTAATCTTTAAGAGATCATGAATGTCATTCTTTTTGTAAATAAATGTTATGTAAGACGAAACATTTGAGAAAGAAATTGAAAAAAAATGAAAGAATTATTTGATGTAATTAATTATGACATTACGCTTCAATCTTTTTGCATATTGCATTGTTATTCAGTATTTTTCGCTCGTGTTATAATCAAACCAAGGTTATTTTGCTCAGAGCAAGGTTAGACGATGAAGGTTGTGGCCGGCTTGGTGCTGTTACGAATAAACATTTGAATCCCTCTTAATATCTTTTTTTTAAAAAAATGAATGGAAATAAAAATAGCTGTTTGCTTATTATAATTATATTTAAACTAATGGTTTGCAGCTTTAGTATAAAATTGATAGATTTCATGTCTCGTATTTAAATTATTATCATAGGGAGGCGCCAGTCAGGACACGATTGCACAGTATCTTCCTCATTTAAAAGTCTGGAAATGAAATTGAAAAAAAAAACTCCGTCAAACAATTTTTTATTTTGATTATAAATTTACAAATGCCTTTTTAAAATCTATTTTGCAACTAATTTATGTGTTTTAAATTATAATAAAAGAAAAAAATGAAACTTTATTTATAAATTTTAAAGTCTTTCTTAATTTTTTCGAACAAACTAATTTCGGAATCTTAGGTTTTTAATAAAAATGTTTTACAAAATTGGCATTGTAGTGTAAATAATTTATACATTATAGATAAATTAAGCTATATGGTACTGATACCGTACTATATAGTAATTACATTGGTAAAAAAAAAGCAGAATTCTGATAATAAAACAAAAATACGGTATACATACAGCATTCAAACCATTCATTTAGTTATCTTTCCACCCATATAGTAACGGTTTGCCGGAAATTTTGGTTTACAAAATTAAAATTCTGATTACCACGCATTTAGTAAAATATACAAAACAGGAGAGTAAATTTAACCGCATGAATGGTTTTTATACCATGTTTTAAGGTGCCATAATCATATTACCCCCTTTGCCGCAATTCAATGTTATTTAATCATATTTTATATATATTTTTATATATTCTTATATATTTTTGTCTTTACATATTCTTATATATTTCTGTCTTTATATATCCTTATATATTTTTATCTTTATATATTCTTATATTTTTTTATCTTTAGATATTTTTATATTTTTTTATCTTTATACATTCTTATATAGTTTTATGAACCATATTTTATATTTAATTTTATCAAAATCATTACCCAAATCTCTTCGGTAAAAATTACCGAGCAGTGAAATTTTACCATAGTCTTGTAGTTTCGACCATATTTCAGTGTATGGTAAAAAATACTAACATTAAAAATAAACATTACCTCGATAGCAAAAAAAAAGAAAGAAAAATCATTACCTTGATGGAAAAAAAATCCTTTCTTTGATATCAAAATTTTGAAATGTTGACTATCCTGTCACTAATGAAAGTGTAATTTGTAAATTCATAAATTAATCTATATTTAAAATTTTTTGTATTTGAATTCATTTCCAATAATCCATTTATTTACTTTAAGCAAGCATTATAAACAATAACCACGGGAAAATCTAATTACTGTAATTAAAAAATCTTAATAGTTTTAATCGTTTCTAAAAGTAAGTCTTAAATTAGTTAAATAATTTTATTTAAGGTGATCTTAAAGTACTTTAATTGCTTTCGCGTATCTGCGATGATACCTAAATTACCAAGTTTTCAATATTAACTAACATCATAATTAAAAACTATTCTGACAAAGTCGAATTTAAAAAATGTTCCTTGTCTTAAAAATATGCCATCAGTGTCAGTACTTTATACTACACTTCGCACACATAGTACCTTGAATAATTATAGCTGTCATAAAATAATTCATTATGTATAATTAATAACAAAATAAGTAAAATAAATAATAAAATAAGTAAAATAAGTAATGAAAAAATAAAATAAATAATAAAGTATGTAAACTAAATAATGAAATGTGCTGGCCAGGTGGCTGAGCGGTTAGCGCTCCTGACTGCGAAGCCAATGGCTGAGGGTTCGAATCCCGCTCTGGGCATGGATGTTTTTCTCTCTATGTGTTGTCCTCTGTTGCGTGTGAAATGTGAGTGTGGCCCACCCTGTAAACGCGTTTGTGGCAGTGTGGCGTGGGTAATGTTGTTCGCCTCCGTGACTTTGGTTCACAGGTGCCCACTGGGTAATGTGAAATGAGTAACAATTCCGGCATCTTCTAAGGCGAAGAATAATGTTCAGTGCCTGACATTTGAACAAAAATAATGAAATGTAAATAATTAATAATAAAATAAATTAGGCATTTTTAATGTATTTTACATGTAATAAAATATTAAAGGGTCCACTGCCCCTTTAAGATACATTTTTCCGAAAAATTGAAATAACATCTCAATAATATTGTATGGTATTTTTATAAAATTTCACATAATTATTTTGTCAATTTTTTATCACATGATGCTTTTAAATTGACTAATAGACTAATTACAATAGCTTTTACTTTCCTATTTACAAAGTCTTATGAATTGGCAATAAATTTTGACTCGATAATCAGGACTCAGTATAGTTGCCTTATAAAAATGCAAGAATAAATTTCAGCTCCATGTTTCTAATGGGGTACTTGAGAGTGAATAGACATTTAAAAGATATTCAAATTCTTGTTTGTAAAATATGCAAAATCAGCAAAATAGAGCACATTGGTTGCTTTTAACTCGTTTATCCTAGGTATTTCATCCGAAATAAATGAAAACTTCAATACGTCTGCCGCCTAAATTTGAATTCTAAAAGGGATTGCGAAGAAATTGTAATTGGCTCGATAACAACCATTTTTTCCCTATAGATTTAAAAAAAAGATAAAATACAAGTTGAATTTTTAAATGTATGTCTTTCAAGCAATATGATAAATATCTTTAGAATCTGAAAAAAAAATCTACTTAATTACATTATTTTAAAGGTTGAATATTTTTTTCAGACAATATCTCTAAAAAGTTCATGGCTTAAGTTGGAACATTTTTGTAATGTCTGTCCGAATTACACAAAAAAAGGAACAAATAGGAAGATAAATGAGAAAAATCAAGAATTCAACGAGCTGTAATAATTTTTATTCAAAAATTATGGCTAAATAACCAGGAGCAGTCAGTCTATCTAGCGAACTGTAAGTTTGCGGTAAAGAGCATTTCTTACCCTTACGGTTTTGAAGCCGTTTACAATTAGTATAATTAAATAACCATTAATACAAAACTATGCGATTTTTAACCTTTACAACTAGTATGATTAAATAACCATTAATGCAAAACTATACGACTTTTTAACCTTTTACAACTAACATGGTTTCAAAACCGTAAAAAAAATTTAACAGGGCGCTATGCTGGCATCTGTGCATTAATAAGAGCATCATATTCTAATGGTCCAGCGTCACAATCAAGGAAGTGCAGGACACTAGAAACTCAAATATGTTGAAGGGAATGGAGAAAATATTGCGATATTAACGTTGGGACTCGAATCTCGTTCCGTTGGTTTAGAGATTGGCAGATTAGCACTGAAAGCTATAAAATGTGCTCAGTCACATAGAAATAAATGACTTCATTAAGTGAGCCTAGTTAGTGCAGTAAAATTCCGGTTGTTTAACCTTATTGGGTGAAAGCTGATAATAAAGAGTTTCTCTCACAGTTACCATCTTAATGATGATTATTAGAATTTATGTTTTGTTTGAATATGGTAAAATAAAAATTTAATAAATTGCTATTTGACCATTTTTCCGAGAAATTTCTAACAGTGCAGACTAAGTTAATGTCCCATGGGTGTTGGAAAAACAATGAAATTACTTTTTTATTAATTTTCTTTTATATATTTGTCTCAAAAAGACTTAATTGTCATAAAAGTATTTTCAAATTAGTAAATATTATTAAGTTTTTCGTAAAATTTAACAAATGAGTTTTCTCGCATTTTATTTATTTTAAAAGTACAAGCTTGCACGATAATTCTAAAAATATCATTAATTCACTGGTTAAATTAACGATTGATGGCTTTTAAGAAATCTATATCACCTGAATACCATCTTATTTATGTTTATTCGACTGTTTTGTTTAAATATGATAAAATAAAAATTCAAGAAATCGGTTTTTTAATTGCTGTTTTACCATGTAATTTAAAAATTTCTAACAGTACGAATCTTTAAATCATTACATGAGCGTATCAATAAATAAACGAAACGACGAATTGCACATTCGCTATATAGTTTTTTACTGATAAATTTCCTTATTTATTGAACTTTTGTGATAATTAGAACATCACTGAAAAAATTGAGGAGCTAAAAGAAGCATATCACGAAAGGAGGGAATTGGCGAATGAATAGAGCCATTAAAGCTTGTGAAATAGACGAATTAGAAAATCAATAAAAGAAAGTAAAAGCAAAACAAAAAATCTGAGCGCCAACCAAATTAATTAATAAATAGATGAGTTACCCTAAAACTACACTTCTACGAATCTGTGATTTTCTTACTCGCTGATTCGTTTATTTATTATGTTCGTTGGGTTAGCAACATGTCGACTGTTTGATTCATTGATTTTTAGACTCATTATTTCTGTGGTTCATTGATTCAATCATTTATCGGCTCCATACACTGATTTAATTGTTTTTTCATTCTTTGACTTACCATTTTGTTTATTCGTGTATTCGATATTTTTTTTCTGCCAGCTGAGTCATTAACTCTCTGATTTATGATTTGCTTATTTATCCATTTACCTGCTAATTTATTTATAAATTCATTGATTTCTCGATTTACTGCATACTTGATTCATTGATTTTCAGATTGTGTACCAGTTTCATCGATTTCATGATTTATTGATTCGTTGATTGTTTACACATTCGCTCATTAGTTTTGTCATCCATTTAGAAATCAATTTTATGAGTTGTTGTTGTGAACACGTTCTTTTTGAAAATTAGAAAAAAAAGAAAACAAAACAAAAAACGAACAAAAAAAATGAAAATAAAATTTTATTTGGGTTTTGATAATCTTCACAGGATAACAACAACAACAACAACAAAATATAGCTTTGAGAAATTATGGATTCTTTTTGCAGCATCGCAGTTTTACTAACGAAGTACGAATTTTGGCTCATTATAGAGATTATGCATAGAATAAAAATTAAATTTTTTTTAAGAAAAATTATTAACGAAATTAAAGTTTAAGTCATCATTAAAATATTTGTTTCTAATATAATTTGAAAGGTTTGATTAAAAATTTATATTTTCACTTAAAACTAAAAAAAAATACTTTACATTATTATACATCACTTTATTAAAAATAGGAGCAGCTCCATATTGTTTTTCACAAATTTTTTTCCAGTAAATAGTTAATGGCGAAAAATTTCTGACCAAATTATGGCATTAAGTACCAGCATTTGGATGCTTCTTACGTTACGCTCCATTTTACCGTAAAATCTATTTAATACCGTAAAACCTATACCGTAATTTTTACAGACATATTCATTTAATTAGAGTTATTTATGATTTTACTGTAATTATTACTGTAAGAATTACGGTAGATCAATTTTTTTGCTCCATAACAAGTTCCAGTAGAAATAAATTTTTCTGTAAAAAGTACATGCACACAGAGTACCAATACCTTTTACAGTAATTTGATCCAGAATTTTTTACACTGTAAAGAGATAAAACTTAACTCATAAGAAGTGAAATTAATATTGCAGGAAATATTCTTAAAATGATTATCTCAGTTATAAACGAAAAATGAAATATTTACTGAACAAAAAATATGTGATTTATATATTTAATAACAATTTCTGTATGTAGGAAACAAAAATGATTTAGAGAATCTTCGGTATATAATTTTAACTTGAAATGAATAGTGTTTTGTATAAAAAAACTATTAATTAAAAAATTATTTAATAAAAAATATTGGATTTATATATACAATACTAATTTATTTGTGCAGAAAACTAAATTGTTTAACAGAATATTCGATATATACTTTTAAATCGAAACGAAAATTGTTTTTTTATAAAAAGTCTATTAAAAAACTATTTAATGAAAAATATTGGATTTATTCATTCAATATTAATTTATACATGCAGGAAACAAAAATGAGTAAGGGTAACTTTGGAATATAACTTTTAACTTGAAACAAATAGTGATTTTTTATTATAAGAAACTATTAAAAATTACCTGATGAAAATATTGTGTATATATATAAGTTCAAAATGAAGAATAAAACAAAGAAAAATTATAGACATATGAAAAAAAGGGGGGTGGGAAATAATAAGTAAAAAAAATAACAAACAACATTTTATTTAAAAAAAAAAAAAAATTAACTGTTACTCAAAAAACCGGGAAAAAAAAGATATAATCTTTTCTTCAGCCCACACGATTATATCCGCAAAATAGAGTGCTTTCTGATATTGTATCAATAAAGCCAAAGCAAAATATATTAATACAATAGTGTGAGGAGCACTCAAAATTTTTTTTTATAAAATAACTACAAATAAAATAGATCATAAAAAGTGAAAATAACATGTAAAAACAGATAATAAAATAAAATAAAAAGAAAAAACATTAAAAATGGGGGGACTCATTCTTGAAAAATATCCGTCCATGTAAGTTGTTATGATTTTGCTACTCGCTTTATAGTCCCCCCTTTTTAATGTTTTTTCTTTTTATTTTATTTTATTATCTGTTTTTACATGTTATTTTCACTTTTTATGATCTATTTTATTTGTAGTTATTTTATAAAAAAATTTTTTATTAAATTTTATTAAAATTATTAATTTTTATTATTTATTAATTTTTATTAAAAATTATTTAATTTAAATTTTTGCGGATATAATTGTGAGGGCTGAAGAAAAGATTATATCTTTTTTTTTCCGGTTTTTTGATTAACAGTATTTTTTTTTTTTTAAATAAAAAGTTGTTTGTTATTTTTTTTACTTATTATTTCCCACCCCCCTTTTTTTCATATGTCTATAATTTTTCTTTGTTTTATTCTTCATTTTGAACTTATCTAATGAGTGCTGTTTACTTGCAGCTTAAGCGCAATAAATGATACTTATTGTTTTTCTTAACTTTCTTAGTGTTTTCTTGTAATTATATATATATATATTCAGTGTATAAATCCAATATTTATATATATGCGGAACACAAAATTTATTAAGATAATATCAGGTATATAATTTTAAACCGAAACGGAAATTAATTTTTTTTTATAAAAAAGACTATTAAAAAACTATTTAAGGAAAAATATTGGATTTATATATTCAATATTAATTTATATATACAGAAAACAAAATCGATCAAGAGTATATTTGGTATATAATTTTAACTTTAAAACGAATAATGTTTTTTTTTAGTTATCACTTAAAAATATTATTATTTACTTGTGAATGATATAGAAAGTTATTAATCATAAAAAAACAAAAATATTTTACCTAAACTAACCCTTTGTTAATATACATACAAACTATGATACTATTACTTAAATTGACGTACAAATACAAATCAATAAAAATTCGTAACAAATTTCTCTTCAATAATACCTCTATTAGAATAAGTATTTTCCCCCAATGAGTATCTTTATTGCTTGGCAAAACTTCATTTTGTTGCCTTCCAATGTATTGTTAAAAACATGAGTTGATTTCTAACAAAATAAGATTACTTTGTAAATAGCATGAAATCTGTTGTGATGTGTTCACAATCTTCTATCGGCTTCCACGTGATTAGGGAGCTTAAGCAGACGCTTTCTGCATAATAAGTGGTTTTTGGAAGTCTATAGAGCCATCCTTTGTTATCATACATGACTGGTAAACTTAGTAGCCTATGTGATTTAGCTTTATTAACTTGCATAACAAGGATTGCTTCATAAATGTAACTTTACTTCGCTTTTAATGTAGATTGGAAGGAAAAAGTTAAAAGTATGTTATTTCTTTTATTCTAAGCAATAAATAAAATAGATTTAATGCTTTACACTGTAAAAGAAGTTAATTCTATAGAATAAAACATGTTTTTAACACAAAAAAAATGTTTAAACATAAATGAAGATTTTCTTAATCGTTATGCGCTTCAAAAATTTTATTATTCTCTGTATATTTGACTGAATATACAGAGAATGATTTTCATTTTTTTGTGTATATTCCATTATTCTATGAATATTCGAGTTTCACTGTATATTTGACGGATTAATGATTTTTTTTATAAAAACTGTTTTTCTCTGTTTTTCTTCCTAATCATAAACGAATTAAAACGATCAGTTTTAATTCTAGTTTTTGCCATTGTCTAATCCTGCTTACCGCAAGATAACTTTATTATACTTCAAATTATTTGGAGGCTAAAAAAAATGTTTTTCACAGAAAAAAAAATATAAACTATAGAAAGATAAATACAGATTTTTCTCTCCTTATAATCGTTACCCCCATACTGCAAAAAACACCCTTTGTTTTTAAAGATTTTTCCAGTACATTTCACCTTCAAAAACTGTTTTCACAATACAGTTTTTCACAAATTTTCATCCTAATCATAATACATAACCGGATTAAAACCGTCAGTTGAAATTCTAGCTTTTGCCATGCAGGTTAGCTTAAGGTAAGAAAATTTTATTCTCCCTCAAATTATTTTCTGATTATTTTCTATACTTGCTTTTACTTTTCAACAATTATTTTATTGTTTTGAACACATAAATAAAATTGCGATGTGACTTCCTTATAAAATTGATATTCTACCAGATTAATATTTGTTTTTAGACATAATCTTTCAGTAAGCCAAATTACTAGACATTTTTATATGGATGAGCCACTGTAGTTTTCAACGTTGATACACTTAAAAATGATTTAAAAAAGAAAGATTTCTGAGGTAAAGACAGTTTAATAATTTTATTCATTGCCAATTCTTGGAGCTGAAGTGGTTCAGGAGACAGAGCTCTCGCTTTTCAATGAGGTAGCCGGGGTTTGAATCCCAGCTTTGACTGGTGTTAAATATATTGAACACTCATAACGTGATGAGTTCGTGATCGTGATGAGTTGGCACCATATATGGCAACGTTACATTTAAAAAGTAACGAGTAAAAGTACAAGTATTTTAAAAAAAAGTAACGAGTAAAAAGTAAAAAGTTCTTATTTTAAAAAGTAACGAGTAAAAAGTACAAGTAAAAGTACAAGTACTAAACAAAAAAAGTAACGATTTAAAAGTACATTTCTAGGAAATCGAAAATTCAAAGTAACCTAAAATTTTATTGAATAATATT
>NC_092209.1:40054634-40068150 GCF_043381705.1 Parasteatoda tepidariorum | reverse complement strand
TTTCAGATATACAAATAAACATAAACAAAGCAAACACGGGGTTTCAGATAGCTTTGTGAACTTTGAGCTAGTAAAAAATAATTGAATCTGCAGTATAAGTTGAAACAGAAGGTATTTAAACACGAAGTTAGCTGTGAATGCATATATATTGCACATTAATTTTATAAATTTAAAGAACATAAACATTTTCTTCTAATTTAATTTCTTTTTTATTTCTTTTTTTTTTTTTAGAAAGCTTATCGAGTTTTAGAAAAAAGTAACGATTTCATTCGATATTTCCGTTACAGATACTTGTACTTTTTCCCTAAAAAAGTAACGAAAGTACAAGCAAAAGTACTAAATTTAAAAAGTAACGAAGTACAAGTAAAAGTACGTACTTTTTACTTGTACCGGCGGTACAAGTAACGAAAGTAAAAGTACTGCCATATATGGTTGGCACACATCACGATCCTGACATAGATATTTTTTATTGTTTTTTGCTAAAATACGAGAATTTAATTTTTTTTTAAAATAACGGTACATAGATGTTCGTTTTTAAAAGAACAGTATTTTTTTTTAAAAATAAACGGTTTTATACTGGCACCTTAGCTGATATTTTTTTCTCAGTAAATCTAACAGATTTCTCTTACTGTGTAATTTTGATTCTGTATTTCGTTATAGCAAAAAATTTCACTTAATAGTAAGAAAATAACGACTTAATAACATAATAATTTATTAAAATTCATCAAACTACTCTTTAGTTGCCACTATCTTTTTTCTTAGCATTGAATTTCAATATTTTTCTTTCCAAAATAGCAAAATGAATAGCTTATAAGTAGTAGAATCGTATAAAAACAATTGTTCGAAAAATTCAATAATTAGTCATTTTAAAAAATTAATACTAAAAATGAATACATACTTTAAAAAAATTATCAATAGCTGAATTTTCACTATCTACAGAACTTAAATGGAGTGTCAGAAAAGAAAAGATTTCTTCTCGATATAGTTCAATAATATAACAATGCTAATTGGAATAATTAACTCATACTATTAATAAAAACTGAAACTTAGTAAACATTGCAATGTAATTTAAATTATAGTGTGTCTAATTATATTTACTTCTGCATAATTAGTAAACACTTTAAAAGTTAATCGTGATTTCTCTTTTTTTAGACGAAATTTGAATAGTTGCTTTTCCTTACGGAATTGAAGACTTTTTTTTGTAACCTAATAATAAAGTAATAATTAATGAACGTATTAGGTAAGATTATTAATTCAATGATTGTAAGTAATGAACATTCTGAGTTGATCGAATTAAAAGCTCTACATATTTAATTAATTAACATTTTCTGTCGACCACAAACTTCGACGAAATTCGAATCGCTGCATAAACAAAGAATTTTTTCAATGTCATTAAATGAATAAATAATGCTTAATAAATGAGTTAATGATATTATTTAAAGACTAGAATTATTGTGGAGCAATTTAATTATTAATTTTAAATTATAGCCAAAACCTTTCAAATACTATTCGCGAACTAGATTGAATGGTTGTTTTCCAACACGGAAAATATAACTTTTTCTGTGCTATTTAGTAAAAGAAAAAAAAAACGCTCCAATAGAAATTAATTATCATTATCAATCAAGACCAAACATAATTAGTTTTGGTTTAACAATAATAAAAATTAGACAAAAATATTCAATAGTCTAATCCGAAGTTTCAAATATGGCATCAGAAAAAAAGCGCTAGTTTTATTAGTTAAAAATGCAATTCACTTTTCCTTAAATTAATGACTAAAATTTAAGGAAACAAATTTAGATTATTTGTTGCGAAAATTAAGCTGCATTTTGATCACAATATTTTGAAGATTTCTAATCAGAAGAGAAGGTTTGTTTCAGATATTGTATTATCCCTGAACGGATTATATTTTCTCTTTATGCAATCTCTTTATAATTTGATTTCTTTCATAGAATAGTGTAACAGCTTTTAGCAATGGCTGTGGTTGATATAAAGGAATGATATGTTTTCGGATTTTCCCGAATAATTAAATAAGTAAACAACGTGTCAAGCAAGATGCACAAAATCCTTTCAGAACAAACTGTTACGAGCTGTATTGATCTATTCTGAGAATCCTGTAAGAAGAAAAGATAATAAATATTAGGAAAGTCCCGATTTTGGGCCGCACATTATTTCTTGCTTAGAAAACGAAATTAATTTATTATCTCATCAATATGATAATGGTATTTTCTAATTATTTTTAATCTTCAAACATTGCAAGTACGCAATTATATGCGACTTTTAAAGTTGTAAGTCATTGAAAGATTTATGCAAAAAAAAAGAAAAAAAAAACCGAAATAAAAATAAAAACTTTTGTCGTTAAATCCCCACTTATAAATGCGAACAACAGAAGAAACAATGTAATCAGGGGTTATTTCAGACTTTTTTTAAAGACTTTAAATTTAAAATTATAATTATTAATGATTCTACTGTTTGTTGAACTTGAGGAAGACGAAAGCAATATCCGGCAAATAAAGATTTATTTGAGCACAAGTTGCAAAACTTAACATTCCACATAATGCAACGTAAAGAACATTCAATGCTGTCTGAGCATAGAAAAAAGAAAATAACAATAACGCCCTCTCTGGCATTTGCACAGTTGTTATATCGATGATTCCTCTTTCGAGTCTGAATGATGTAACACATAACATTACCCAACCATGGCCATGCATCTAACATTTAACGGCCATGGTTGGAAGACCAAGAAATATTAACCCATGTCAGACAACATGGACAACGCCTGAGCTGGTATCTCTTTTATCAGACTCTTAGACCACAACTACCAAGAGGTCTTTCAACTAAAGAATATAGAAAGGAGAAGTCTATCTCTTCGAATACGTAACTAACACGGAGAACTGCTCGAAGCGATATGCTATATTACGAAAACAACTTACAGGGTGAGCAACATACTCAGATACAGCATCATGTGTACTAGCATCCCGCGCATGTGCATAAGGATCAAAGTGACAGTCAGGAAGTATGTCACCTGTTAACCGGTTGTTGGACAATCTATCACAAAATATGTTAAAAGTTTTAATCAAAATGGATGATATAAATGTATTCTCAAAGAAATATCTTCATTAGTACAGTACTCTTTATAAACAGTGCAAAAATGCAGAACAAATGTTATTAAATCAAAAAAGAGAAATCTTCTTCTCTTCTCTGAAACCCTAATAGTGGTTGGGTGAGAACCCGTTTCAAAATCCCCCGCTGCTGTGTCCTTAAATGTTGTTTTTCCATTTATACACAAGGACCACACCAAGGGCTGATTTGCAGTAGGTCCATCGAAGCTAGCCATTTCCCTCTATTTATATTCTTCGTTTCAACTACATCAGATTTAATGTAGAGTCCGCAAAAAAAAAAAAGATATCACCCTGAATAACTTTCGTTCTAATGATCGGATTTTCACGAACTAAGTGTCAATCTTAATGGTTCCGGGGGGTGACCACAAATATGCTAATTAATTAGTGCTAACTATTAATTAAGTTACGAAATCAGACACAAAAACGTACTTTCTCTGAATAAACATATATTTTTTCTTACATATTTGGATTCTTAACCTTCAAAATATAGGGGGTAGCCGCAATCTGGGAAATATGGTCCCCATAGTTTGGTCAGGAGAGCGATCCAAAGTTCGTACCCCTTAATGTTAATTTCACTTTTTACGTTTTTAGTCATATTTTAAAAACTAATAAAGCAATTCGAAGAAAATTTCACCCAGTCATAAAACTCATTTACCCAAAGATAATTTCACGAAAAAAATAATTTTTAATAATTGTTAATTATTTTTTATTATTTAATTAAATTAAGGATGAAAAATTTTTGAATTATAAGGTATGAATTTTTTTATACCATATTAATCTACATATTTTTCAATTGAAAAATCTAAAGTTTCAACTGTTTTTATTTATTAGAAGCTGAGAAAAATTAAAATTAATTATTTTTAAAAAAATAATTTGGCGACAATGAAGAAATGATTAAATGGAGCGATTAATATTAAAATGTGATAAACTTGCGAGGAACTTGACTTCGCGCGCTTAGCATAAAATTTCATTCATATTTTTTTCGCTAATAATCGTTTGCTTATCTTTTCATTTTTATTTTTTTAAGCTATAAAATACGATGTTTCTTCTTTAGTCGTCTAAAATTCTATTTGCAATTTAGTAAAGAAATTTGAATAAAACATTTTATTGAATAAAATACATTTTATTCAGAGAATGTGGAGTTTTATAAAAGCATGCTTCTGATAGAATATGATTATACAACAGATTGTGCTTCTTTAATGTGATTTTTTTTTATTTTTTTTTTCTCAATAACTGATAAAATTTCAATAATATACATACGAATGAATAAATTTGGAATAAAATATTCATCAATTTCTTGAATATATATTTTATAAATATTAATAAAAATACGTAGTCAACATTTTTAAGCATCTCTCACAACATCGCAAATTTCTCAAAATCTTATAGGGTAAACTAACCAGTGAAGGAATACTTAAGCTTAGCTTGTCTTTAAAAAAAAATCATAAAAATTTCAAAATTTGTAATTTTAGCTAAATGACGTATTTGTTATTAAATGCATGTCGACATATTTGTTATTAAATGCAAATTATGTAAAAAAAATTTAGATAACTTACATAATATTGTTTTAAGCTTTTGGTGGTTTAAATAATAAGTAGTAAGATAACCAAGTGAAGGAACAGTTCTTAAATTGAATAAACACTAAATTTTCCAGTGAATGAACACTTAATTTTGAGAATGTTTGATGCTCGTTAGGAATCCTTAGGCCACACAGATATCTGTCGCCCTGTAGATGCCTGAATTGACGGATGTTAACACAGGCGGGCATTAGGAAAAAAAAATCTTTTAAGTTTTCGTGCCCCCATTTCAGTATCTTAAGGGCCTTACGAGCTCTGTTTAAAAAGAGAGTATCATATCAGATATATATATATATATCTGATATATATAAAACAAAAATAATCATAGTAGCAGTATTTGGTGGTAAATGTAGCTTATCGTAATTGAAGAATATGCTGTGCGACATTTTATGGTGAATTTGCGAACGTAAGTTTCAGAATGTATCGAAACATGTGGATGCTATTTGCTAATCATCTTTATCCAAAGAAAACCATGTAACGTAAATATCTAGCAAAATGAAGCAATTTTTTAAACAATGAATCATACAATATGCAACATATTATTTCTATATCTTATTCTTAAACATAACATATTTCAATGTTTTTAAAATGCCACTAAACATTCAGCAATTCATTGAGTTATAGAAAAAAGAAATCGTAAATTACAGAAAACCTTGTGAATGTGCATTAGAATTACTATACAATCTACATTTTATTTTTCATGCACTTTTTTTTCCTTCAAACTTTCATGCCTAGAAGACTCGATTAAAGCTGTAAAAATCATTATCCCTAAAATTTTGTATATAGCTATTATAAGTTATGTTAATTTGATTTTAGTATGAAATCCTCGAATAAACATAGCAAAAATAGCATAATCTAAATAATATCAGATAAAAAGTTCATGTATTTAAATTCTGAAAACTTATAAATCGATTCAAATTTTCTTTTCAAAAGAGATTAAAATAATTTTTTATTTTATTTATTTATTTATTTATTTTGCTTTTTGGACATAAATGAACTTAAAAATTGTCTATTGCCTAGAAACTTCGAGGTGTTTTCTATTAACTATTAATTAAACCTCTCAGAGCAATCACAAAACATTATTTCAATTTTTTTACAGTCAGAAATTGGTTGCCTAGCAACCTAGTAAAATTAAGCGTTTCTCTTTTGAATCAGTCAAAGGGTTATCTTAAAATATTTATTTGCGCAGGCGACTTTTTTTGGCGGTTTTCTGGACTATCGCCAAATATATAAACCTTTATTGCAACCCAATTTACGACCCAATTGTTTTAAAATTTTGTCTACCCCCCCTAATTCAAGTGTCTAGATTCCAAATATGTAAAAAAAAATATATGTTTATTCAGAGAAAGTACGTTTTTGTGTCTGATTTCGTAACTTAATTAATAGTTAGCACTAATTAATTAGCATATTTGAGGTCACCCCCCGGAACCATTAAGATTGGCACTTAGTTCGTGAAAATCCGATCATTAGAACGAAAGTTATTCAGGGTGATATATATATATTTTTTTTGCGGACTGTACACCTTGCCGCGTAAATACGTAATAATTACTTAATGACGTAATATGCGGAATTTACCTGATATTAGAGGAAAATAGGGTTGTTCGTACATCTACAACTGATTCCGTTTTTCAAAAGAAAAGTTTTGTAAATGTTACATTTTTGAGATAATATATATTTTGCGAAGGATCTCTCATAAAGACAGGATATTTAGTGAAGGGTTCATTTCAACGATAAAAAAATATTCCATGGAGGCGGGAACGTTGGTGGATTTAAATTTCTCTAAAAATAGTTTATGATTTCTTTTTTTTCTTCTGTCATATTTAGTTCATATCATTTACATTTAATTATATGCCATTTTTTACCAGGTCAATAGTTTTTAAAAAATTTAAAGAAATCTTTTATAGCACGCAGCGAACTGGTTTGCTGGCCGAACAAACTGAAACGAAATTCTAGGCAGGGTAATACTTCAAGATGATTTTTAAATTGTTTACTCACATGTTTTTGCTATTATTTTTTTTTTAGTTTACATCTAAATCTTTTTCTTTCGTGAGTTTTAGTAGTTTAAAAAATTTTGATACAAAAATAATTGTATCAATAATTGTTGCTAATATACTTAAATGGGGTCTTTTCCAAACATTTTATCAAATGCACATTTATAAAAGTTATTTAACTGTTTAAAGTATTTCAACCTCTCCATGACGAAGGTGGATATGAATATGAAGATTTGTTTAAAGCATTAAATCGCATATAAATAAAAAATAAATACACTAATTCGTATGATCATTTAAAACAATCAATACAGAAAACAAGCGGGAACACTAGTTTTAATTTCACATTAAAAAATTTGAGTAATTTTCAAATGAAATAAAAAAAAACTCTAATTTGCGTAAGTATTAATTTTGTACTCATAAGGAAAAAAATATCTTTTTACCTTACATCCAAATCGCAAGCCAATCAAAAATGTATGTAAACCAGTATATCTGCACAGTAAATAATTTAAATTTCCTAAAAGCAAAATAAATAAATAAATTAAATAAAATAAATATACAAAAAGAGCATAAAATAAAAGTAAAGTAAAATAAAAAAACATCGATTATAATGATGCAGATTTAATAGTTTTTTATTAGTTTTGTGTTTTCTTGTAATACTAGAACAAAAAGAAATAGTGTTGATTTTTATAATAGCAGTAAACAGTGTGTGTGAATCAAGATAAGTATAAAACAATTTTAGAAACATTGAAACAACATATAACGTTATACCAGTGTTTCATAATGCATATTTACTTTTATTTTATCAGTGCTGTGTTGTTTTCGTAATGCTAAAACAAAAAATGGTGAAAGTTATTTGACATAAGTTATAGGAGTGCTATAAGTTATTAATATTTATGTCAACAAATAATTCTTCTTTGCGACAAGTTATAAAGTATCACATACGATGGTATAATATTTATATATTTATACAACTACAAAATAGCATTCTTATCAAAAGGAAGAAAAATTTCTAGTGTTAAAATATGAAAAACGCGTTTTTTCTTGCCGCTTAAAAGACACTTATATTTATCAAATGAATTGAAAAAAAGATTTTTTCGTGTTTACAATGTCAGCATAAATCAAACTAAGAAAGGGAACACGCAATTTTCTTCTTTTTTTCTTTTTACTGCGTGGAACATTTTTAACATAAGATCGAGAATGACTTTTTGTACTACGGGACAATTCATTAATTTCATTTAATGGTTCTGTCAGGGAGACATCCGGATCATTTTAATTCCGGAATCGAAACATCTGGATCCAATGATTTAGTTCCGGATTCAGCATTTTTTGATTAAAAGAGTTATTTGCAGCAGAGTTTTAATAAATTACAATGCTTAAGTTTACGAATGCCTTTTTTCGAGTTCATTTGTGTGCATTTTGCACTATAAAATACTTTATATGAATAAAGAGATCAAATATTTTATTTCAAGTATGTAATTTTCGTTTATTTTTTAAAAATTTAATAAACATGAAATAAGTTAATGTTATATTGTTAAGGAATTACCAATCGGTACACATTTCCTGAATTTATGTGAAAGTGTGTTATCTTTGTAATATCATAACTAACAAACTTCTTATTAGAATTCATGTGGATATTAAGTCTAGAGATGAAATGATACGGTATCAAATAATGCATTCTTACAATTTTTTAGATTGTGAGAATTTCCATTCTAAAGTTACTATAAAATACAGTTGCTAGTTTGTTCATCCATTTAAACGTAATACTTGAGGTTATAGGAGCATTTCTTTACCTTTACGGTTTTGAATCCGTTTACAACTGGTGTGGTTGAAAAATCACGAATGCAAACTATTTTTCAAACATTTACAACAATCTAGGTTCAAATCTGTAATAAATCTAACTGGAGATTGGAATTAGGTTGTGATTGAGTTGTGTTTTGTCAAGTGTACTATGGATTCTAGCTTACTTAGTATATGTACAATGGGAAGTAGCTTACTTACGTAGTATCGTGAGAGACCATAGATGGACTACTAGAGTTTTTGCATTCAGCCGCTCTGTAGGGTTGCCATCTAGGAGGGAAAGAGAGTTCTCCTTGTCCTTGAAAATCAGAAAATCTCTATATGCTGAAAGAACGAAAGAAATATTGAGATGTCAACACTGGGATACACACCAGGATCCCAGTGTTGATTCCACAGTGTTGACTCCTTGTAGCCAGATGCAAGGAACTAAGTGCCTTCATAAGATGAGAAAAGTTGAAAATTTTCTTGTGTTTAATCGTATTGGATGAAATATGACAATAAATGATTTTCTCGTTGTTAACAATTTGAATTACAAATACCTTATATGGTTTTTTGACTGCTTCTACTGAATATTCTAAACTATCAATTATATAAAGTGCTGTTTTTTCTGAGAAATTTCTAATTGAGTAGTGATGACTAGTTCTTTGTCTAGTGAGCTAATACTTCAGAGTTCTATACTGATATCTAGAGAAAATTCCACAAATTTACGAAGAGATATATCGAGAAATATTCTTTCAGGGCTGCTTAATGAAAAAATCTCATTTCTTTGTGCTGTTATCAACTTGAAATTCCAAAAAAACTTGTAAAGTACTGATCCGTGAACAAAAAGCAGTTACATTGTAAAAAGTGTTCCACAAATAATGCACAAAATCGTAATCAGACCGTAAAAAGAGAAGCTAAACAAACATACTCAGGATAAGAAAAAAAAATTGCGATTGAATATTGATTTTTCCAGCTTTCGTCAATATGTATTTTAAAGTTTTTTTTGCATTGAGAAAACTATTATGTTTTTTTTATTAAAAATAGTATTCGTCTTGAACGCTTGAAACTTTAAACACTAAAATGGAGTGTTGATGGCACGTAAGCGTTTTGTTATTTTTATTTAAAAAAAGAGAAGGAAATCCTGAAAACAGGATATAGTTGACGGCTTTTTAGAAAAAGTAAAATTTATCACCAAAAACTTCATAAATCTGACTTCGTAAATTTAACCTATTTTTAATGATGATATTGTTCTCTTCTCTTACTGCTTAACCAGCAATTGTAGCAAAAGTGGTTTAATATTTAAGAAAAGAAAAAAGAATGCTATTCTTGATAAGTTTGAAAAATTTAAAACTCTGGTTTTCAACATTATGGCTCTTATTACTACACTTTTAGTAAAAAATGTAAAACTAAGAAATAAATTTAACCGAATAAGTAGTTTTTGTACCATACTCTAAGGTATGTTTAAATTACTGAATTTTACCACATTTTTCAAATTTTATCATATTTTATAAAACTATACTTTATGGTTAATTTTACCAAATTCATTACCGAAACTCTTCTGTAAAAATTATCGAGCTTTTGTTTTTTCCCATAGAGTCAGCAAATACGGTAAATTATACAGTATTCTGGTATTTTTTACCATATTTTTTTCTCAGTGTACTATCGTGTAATCAAATGGTAATTTAACTTAATCGTGCAATTTAATCAATCGGATACCACAGGTTCCATCGGTTCAATCGGATACCACATTTCGACTGTCCTTAATTTGAACGATATTACAGTTTAACACGATCCAAATTTTTAAACAGTTTTATGTTTTTATTATATTATTAAGGAAGTAAACGATCAAAATTAAACTTAATACATTTAGATATATTTTGTGAAGGTACCTTACGATCATAAACTTTCTTTATGCAAAAAAAAAAAAAAAAAAAATAATTTTTTGAGGAAAAGTATGTTAGAAATCTATATGAAAGTCTTATGGGATATTTTCTTTAAATTAAGTTTTATCGATTTTCAATCAAAATTCTGGTCTTTCGATAACTTTCTTCGCATTCCTAATGGCAGAAGTCATTATGAAGCAGAAGTCTGAAGCGGAAACTTTGGTTTGAAAAGAAAATTTGATTTTTAAATTATAGATTATACTTAAAAGCAGGATTTACCAAGAAAGTTTATTTCCCTAGTTAAGAGCGAAGCCTCAACTCTTGATGATGTTTTAATATCCATTTAAATGTTATGTGACGTAGTTTTTAATTAAAATGTTCAGAGGTACATTTGGATTTTTTTTGAAGTGAATTTAAATGCTCAATTTTACTTTTTTGAATTTTTCAGCTTTTGGAATTTATTTAATTACACATTATTTCTTTGCAAACCTTCTGTGAGTCATGCAAAAAATACATTTTTAAATTTTAAAAGCGATGTTTGTAAATTTTGATATCACAGAAAATACTATATCAACAAACATTGATTAATTAGTTGAATTAAATTACCAAAACATTAATTAAATTTTGTTATTTAAATTTTGTTGGAATTTGCTGTTGGACTTTATTGGTTTTTTTTCGGT
The DNA here is from genome assembly GCF_043381705.1 of Parasteatoda tepidariorum. Lineage (NCBI taxonomy): Eukaryota > Metazoa > Arthropoda > Arachnida > Araneae > Theridiidae > Parasteatoda > Parasteatoda tepidariorum. Next base: position 40,057,121 of record NC_092209.1, on the reverse strand, counting down.
CATTATTTTTCTGTAACAATTTATGTAAATTGAAAATAATCATCCTGAAAACAACTTAAAGCAAAACATGCGAAATACATGTATTTCAAATTCCATGAATGTTTTTTCAACAAGTTAATACAGGGATACGAGTGTGAAAAAATATTATCATTGAGAAAAGAAAGAAGTTTGCAGCTTTAGCCTGATTTGTTCAAGTTCAGTGAGAAGAAGAAATAAAATAAGTTATTGAATTCCAATTAAATTACCAATTTCGAAACTGTACAAGGGTGCGAAAAGTTTAAGAAACTCTGTTTTGAACTAATGTACACTACACGAAGGAGAAAATAAAAATGCTATTACAATTCCGGTACTACATGATAATAACATTTTTGGTAAAAAACAATAATCATAATTCTGATTAACAGAATCAAAATATACGGTCCATTCATTTGGTTTGTTCTAATAGAAACGGTTTACTGGAAATTCTGATTTTCAATATCAGAGATTTTATTGTCACACATTTAGTAAAAAATGAAGATTAAAAAGTAATTTTAAAAAAATAAATAGTGTTTCCATGAATTCCATGCTCTCAAGTATCGCGATAAAATTACCAAAATTTATTGTATATTTTAAAACATATTCTATGAATTTATGGTATTGTAATTTTCTCAAAATCAATACCAAAACGATTTGATTACCGAGCTTTTCGGTGTTTCCATAGAGCTAGAAGCATTGTAAATTTTATCATATTCTTGTAATTTTGACCATACTTTTTTATTTCTTGCGCATATATTTATATAGAATTTAGTAGTATTATTTCTGTAGCATTAGAGACTTAATCTATTTTTAACTTTTTTGTAAGTTAATAATATGCGATAAAATTTGATAAATGTGTTAAAATGTAGAAATTTTATCATCATACTTCAGAGCGTGGTAGAAAAACCATTCATTTGGTTAAATTCGGTTAAATTTTGTTTTCTTGCCATATGAATCAAAAAATTACCACATGAATTGTTTAAATACCGTAAATATTGGTATTATTAACCAGAATTACGGTTGGTTTTACCAGAAATGTACATACAGTGAGATAATTTTACCAGATTTTTTTTTCTCCTTCCGGATTTGAACTTCTGCTTACTCCTTCAGTTAGACTGATTTTTGACAGATTTTTGTTACAGGTTGTAATTTTGTCAAATTTGCGCTAAAGTTAAAATGAGTTTGCTACATAAATTTTTTTTTTTTGGATTTGCATTTGCAGTGGACAGACAAAACACTTTATTGATCATTAAAAAACAAAAAAGATTCAGACATCTTAAGCAATCATCAAACTAAAATTAAAAAAAAAGACTATTGCAGTAAACAATTGCAAATTTATATTCATTCCTTTTTTAACTGTACTTACCAGAAATAGTTGCTTATCTCTTTCTAGTATTATTTTCTACTTGGTTTTGATTATTATTCAAAATTAGAGGATTGAATTTAAAATTACTGTCACTTTACTATATAATTAATAAATCACACTTGTCACTCCCAATCTCTAAAAGACTCAATAAAAGAAATCGTGATTTTCTCAGACTCAAAATCAGCACTCGAAGCAATACGTAACGGTAATACATCAATAACCCATGAAATTAATGACCTTCTTCATTCATTAAATATCCGTTGCACTCTCCAGTGGATCCCAGCTCATGTTGGAATCGAGGGAAACGAATGCGCAAAGGAAGCACGCGACGAAGATCAACCTCGAGCTGTCACCTGTGCAGATGCGAATGCTGTGGCCAGACGCAGGATATACAACCAGCATTTTAGCAAGGCAACAATCCCCGATCTAAACTGTCTAAGAAACCTCTCCTCTACAATAGCTAGGCTACGTACTGGACATTTCAAGGGCATGAAGATCTCACGCACCCATATAAAATTCTATCCAATGTGCAAGTACTGTCCTCTTTTGCAACTAACTCCAGACCATGTTTTTGACTGCCAGGCTATTATCGGCTCCCTCTTTCAACTTGGAGCAACTCCCATCGAAATTCTCCATAGCCATCAGGCTCCAGAACTTGCAAACCTTGTTATCAAGACTTTTGGAGGACTCTAATCTTTGCACTAGCATAGACACGACAACAACAACAATAAATCATACAGTATTTTGCTATATTATGCACCATTTTGAGACAAAACTGTATTAAAAAATATTACATTTTTCAAATATTAAGAGGTAGATTAAATATGTTTACTCTTATGATAAGATGTTTTGACTTTTATAATAATTTCTGTTTGAAACAGGGTTAAGTTAACAACAACAATTAAAATAATAAATACAGAATTACTACGTAAAATTCTTAAACAGTATTAGGTATTTTCGGGGAAAAATAACTAACTGAAAAAGTTTAAAAATTTTTTTTAAAAAAATTCACGGATCAAATCCTTATTATAACCGACTAAATTTAATTTAATCTCTAATCCGATGAAATTGAGAAACGAATTTTGGGACATATATATATATATATA
>NC_092209.1:40021486-40054474 GCF_043381705.1 Parasteatoda tepidariorum | reverse complement strand
TATATATATATATACATATATATACTAGGGGGCTAAGCCCCCTGTTCGCTACTGCTCGGCAACCCCGATGAATTCTCCACAATATTATGTCTCTTCTTGGAAGAAAACAGTTTCTCTACTAAAATTAAAACTATTTACTTAACATATATTGAAAGTAATTCAGTTTGCTTGTGTCTCCACTTCCCACGAAAAAATATTATTACCAATTAGTACAATTATATAAATATTTAAATCTATTGGAAAACAGAAGTAATTTTAAATTGTAAGACGGTTAGTAAGATTAGACCACCTTCCTTGATAACTTTATCTTAAAATGTAGCTCAGAATTACAATATAATGGTAAATAAATAAAAAAACGAACAATTTCTTAATTGAAATTAATTAATTAAATTCTTAAATTGAAACGTAATAATAGCAGTAGATGAAAATAACTTTAAATTAAGGATCCAAAAATATTTATAAAAAAAACAGTACATTTACGACTTTTATGAATTTTATGCTGATGACAACCAAACATTTCAGCCGGAAGCAGTATTTAAAATTACCTTTTCACACGCATGCGTTCTCCATTTTGATTGACTGTTCTGTGCGTTACTAACTGCAAGACTTCTGTGATTGGCTATATATGGCATACAAATAGTTCAAAGTATAAGGAAGGTCACTGAACCGACATTAGAACGGTCTACGACGAGCTGTTCAAGCGGGATGAAAGAAAACGAAATTGAATATTCTGATTAGTTTAGCGTTAGCCCTTGCTTTAAATTTAACTATACACGATGCAATTTTTAAAAAAAATTTAAAGATAGCATCAGTAATACTTTGCTAGCTTATAGCTCAATATGATCAAAAAAGGTTTATTGCCCGTACATTAATATTTCATTAAATTTTAATCTCTATGTCAATAAAATTTAATGAACAACATTAAAGTGTAATCATTAGTATTTCAAATCTCTGAAGCCACGTGTTTGTTTTAAATATATTAATTCTCTTAAAATGTGTTTCTATAAAAATAAATAATTAAAAAAAACTGGTAATTTAAATTTGAAAAACAATATTATGTATTTAAATGCAAAATAAATGGAAAAATGGTACTGATTCGCTTAGGAGAAACATAAAAAATCGCAGTACTGTTGTTGGTGCAAATTCTTAATTCATTTAGGAAATACAATGCATATTTAAATATGAACTAATAAACTATTTGCTAAAAGGTAAAATTAATAGAGTAAAGATTCTTATCAACAGTAAACAATAAAAACAACAGTAAGAGAAACAGTAAAAAATTGCCATTCTATTATTGACGACAATGATGCTTAATTGATGTTGTTAATTTCAAGTAAAAAATTACCTATCCACTAAAAAAGAGTTAGAGCAAAAAAAATACCTATTTACTTTGGGGATATTATTTATTGATATTATTGTCATTGATACCAACACTTAATCATTACAGGTTATATGTATTAATTACTCGTTATCTTAGATTCGAGGACTTTTCCTAACTCCGCGAAAAAAATGAAAAATGAAAATGAATGAATACACGATACATTGTTTGTTTTAGATTCGTGAACTTGCAAACTACACAAAAAAAAATTAAATATAAGTAGTTTATATTAATGTCTAACGTGTTAAGATTACTACTCAACTCCCGAAATTCCCCGATGGACTCAAAAATGAATAGAATCATAATAAAACTACTATTAATATCGAACAATACAAGAGACAATGCTTATTTTAAATTTATGGGCTTTTGCAAATTAAGCAAAAAAAAAGTATGTAGTTAATATTAATGCCTGTTTCGTCAAACTTGTAATGCAACTTTTGAAATTCATTGATGGACTCAAAAGTGCATAAAAAATAATAAAACATAAAAATCAAACCTAACTAACATTAATATCTAACTATGTACGATCCAATATTTGTTTTAGATTCGTGAACTTCTACGAACTATGCGAAAAAATTTAAAAATAAGTATTAAATATTAATGACTAACGTGTTAAACTTTCAATGAAACTTTCGAAATTCCCCGACGAACTCAGAAATGAATATAATCATAATAAAACTATCGTTAATATCGAAAAATACACGATACAATGCTTATTTTAAATTCGTGTACTTTTCATAATTAAACGAAAAAAAAGTATGTAGTTAATATCAATGCCTGTTTCGTTAAATATGTAATGCAACTTTTTAAATTCATTGATGGACTCAAAAATGTATAAAATAATAATAAAACATAAAAATTAAACGTAACTAACATTAATATCAAGCAATGTACGATACAATGTTTGCTTTAGATTCGTGAACTTTTGTGAACGAAGCGAAAAAAAAAAATTTAAAAATAAGTAGTAAATATTAATGACTAACGTGTTAAACTTTCAATGAAACTTCCGAAATTCACTGACGGACTCAAAAATGAATACCAGTAATTCCCATCTGTTCTCTCGGAAATAAAATGTCCCCATCAGCAGGTTTGGTAACCATCCAAAACGGTGGAAAACATATCGCATGGTTACGTCTGCCCCTGGAGCTATCATTACAGTTTTATTTCTGTCTCTAGCAGCAGTTGTTAAAGCCACCTTCCTATTTCACGTGGATTTGAAATCATTAATAATAGTTGTCGCCAAATCTCGAGTTTAAGATGGCATTGGATTTTAACATTGACTAAAGTATGTTTGATTATTCTACTGAGGATTTGCATGGAGTTTAATATGCTAATGATCAGTGTTTTAATGCTGTTAATGCTCTGGAAATTGATGCTGATGTCTTTTAACAGTAAAGTTTGAATACAGTCTAAATTTTCCCTGTAATGTAATACGTTAAATTGTAAGTATTTAATAAAAAAATTGCGCGCTTCTTTTGGAAATAGTTTTGTGTTTAAATTTAAATTTGTCAACGTTTTGAAATTGGAATAATCAATCGTATTTGGTGTTTTTTTGAGAATTCACTCGAAACTCTAATCATTTATTGCTAATTACAATATTATTTTTATGTGCAATCGTTAAGTTTTAATGATATTCATATAAAATGGATGTTAATGTGTAATGTAATTGAAGTCCTCTATTTTTAAAATTCCAAGCAGATACCCTTAGATCAAGAAAGTTCCCAATTTAACTTACATGGTTTAGCATTTCGGTAAACAGGTTATATTGTAAAAGGGAAATAAAAATAGCATATATATCGCTGCATATGGAGATATCTGGAGAAATACATGTCAGATCAAAAACGTATATTTAGCAAACATATGTATTTTCAGATTTTCCATCCAAAGCAATTTTTTCGATATATTTGACCGTTCCCATGCTTTTTCTACGCCGCAAAAAAATTCCACCTGGCAATTTCATTTGAATATGCATCTGTCTCATAGTAAAAATTCCGGATTAAATTACAAGAAAAATTACTGTCATCCTTAAAGCAGCATCTGTAAAATTCATTTTTACCGTAAAATCTATTTTCACCATAAAATGTAAAATGATATACCGTAATTTTTACAATAATATCTATTAAACTAGAGTGATTTAGTGATTCTCACTGCTACTGTTATGGCAAATCAAATTTTAACAAGTTCTGGTGAAAATGTATTTTAAGGTGAAAAGCCCGACATCTTGAGTGCTTGTACTTTTTAGCGTAATTCGCAGGTTATGCAAGGTTACTTCCCTCCAACTAAAGCTGAGTTTTCGAAACCCAGTTCTTCACAACAGATATTCGGCATCTTAACCACTGCGCCATCGTGACTCAATTTTGGCTATTATTTATTGAAATTTTTAAACTACATTTAAGTTTCTTCTTTGATAAAATGAAAATATATCAATGAAAAAGTGAGTAAGAAAGCTGATGTTTTGAAACAGTTAAAATAATTTCGAAAATCCTAATCATTTCTTTCTTGTATTAGTTTCTCCAAAGTGTTCTTTTACTTATTTAAATATATAAGCAAAACATGAGCATGGGATTATTTTTGATATAATGTTATATCCTAAATAACAAATTTTATTTTATTCTTTATAATTAATGTTATTTACTCAAAACATTTTTTTATTTCGTTTTTTCGCTTCAATGTTAATAATTTGAAAGCTTATAGAATAAAACAAGAAAGATACCAAGAATGATAAAGAATTCTTGCAAATATATTCCTTAAATTAAAGCAAAGAATAAAAAGATAGGAAGAAAAAAGAGAACGCCTTCTTGAAGAATAAAAGAATTTCCAAGAAAGTGGGACATACAAATTGGTTGAAGCTGGTAATTCACTGGGATTTATTAGACAGCGACGGGAAACTTTAATAATACTACGAAGAATTCAATTCAAAGTAATTTGTTGAAAATTTTTAGTTTTGTGAAAAAAATGGGAACTTTTTTATTGTTTTGTTTCTGTTTATATTTTTAAAATATGTTTGTTTGATTGTCATAAGTTAGATAATTAGATGAAAACTTTGGACAGAAATAAGCTTGAGTAAAATTTATCATTGCAATAAAAAGATTCGGATTTACCATTTTTATTTTTCAAAATGGATTTTTAAGCTTAAACTTTATATATCAAAAAAATTAATGTTTTCTATATTTTTTTGTTCAAAGTACATAAAATCCTAGGTGGGAAATATATATAGAATTTTTTTTTTTGCAGAGTTGCATCTTAGATCCATTTATAGCGATTAAGTCTAAAACTAACTTTAAGTAAAAGTTGCTACATTGATAACTAGGTTAAGAGTTAGCTATTGTTTTTGCGGACCTGCTTATCCTGCCCGATGATCCTAAACACCGGGAAATCTACAGAATCAACCGATTGCTGAACACACCAGTCAGAGTGGAAAGATTTCGTGGCGGCCGCCACGAAATTCAATGCTATAGGTGTCAAGGCTTCGGCCATACGCAGAGCAAATGCACCGATGAGCCGGCGTGTATGAAATGCGCTGGTGCGCATTACACCTACAAATGCACGAAACCCCTGAACGAGCCACCATCATGCGTGAACTGCAAGAAAGACCACCCAGCCTGTTTCACAGGCTGTCCAGCCAGGCCAAAGAGAAAGCTCGCACCCAGGAAGAGACAACAACATCGAACTCCTGCCAACCCAGTAGCCAGATTTACTCACATCGTGAGAGAACTTCAGGAACTCATGAAAGATACGGAATTAGTTTTCCTGATCCAGTCCCTCCTCCCACCAACCAAGACTTAGACGAGGAGACACTGCCAAAGAAGACGGCCACAGATCTTCATCTGTGGAATTACTACTATTTCCAAAGCCAATAGTCACCGTCGCCTTAGGGCCCATTTAGATGAAGAAGTGAGATGCCTGCTTCGCGGGCAGGTACTTCGTCAAACCACCTATTCAAGTCAAGTGATTCAATCACGAGGTACCTTTTGACAGATGAAGGTTGGCATAGTCGTTAACTCCTCCCCCCTCATTGGTGACCTTCGGACGTGATTTGAACACGCAGTAACGCCCACTTCTATGGATAGTCCACATTGAACAGTTGACTTGCTACTTGTGACTGCGACATAATCCACCTCCTCACGCTGTTGCTGCTCAGTCTCATCTCGATCGTACTCAACATCAGCCTGCATACACTCGACTGCTAAAGGCAACACAGGAGCGACTACGACCGTGAAGTTAATACACCTCTCACATTCAGCACTCAAAAACCCGGTGACCTTAAATCCAGCTCTCCCGGTCTTTCAAACGTACAGAAACTAGCGGTATCAGCTCATCGAATTCTATACCCGATAAAATTCTGGTGGGGGAGTATTGTGGCGCAACTACCACTACGATTATTAAACAACAATTCACTGGTATATAAGACATGCTAACTTGATTAAATCACGAGGTACCTTTCGATAGATGAAGGTTGGCATAATCATTAGCTCCTCCCCCCACATTTTGAATATTCCTAAACACAATTCAGTAGGCTAGGATATGTTTAAGATGACATCAGTTATGTTTGCTCTCTTACAGCTCTAATCAAAAAAGTTGTTTATTGCGCATTCTGTAAATCTTAATTATTTTCATTCGTTATGCCAGATTATCTAAATGATCAACTTGATTGTGGAAGCCTAAGTGAACTGCTTTACCAAACCAGTATTTTTAAAGTTATCTGAAAACGCATGTTTATTGTTTCTTAGTTATGCTTTTAAAACGTATTGCTGTAAAAATAAATGATTTAAAATCAATGACAACTTAAATAAAGTAGAAATTATGGTGAAATATTACAAATTCGTTGAGATCAAATGTAAAAAAAAAACGTCCACACTATTATTGTCACCAATGATAATTAATTTCGTTAATACTAGTTATTAATTGAAGTAAAACAAAAATCTATGAACTGATTTCGTGATTCTTTTTGTTAAACTAGTCGGAATAATAAATATCAGCTGGTATTCTGGTCTAAATGTTTTTTGTAACAAATGAAATTCTTTTTCAGAGCAGTTTCAGATTTAATTTATTTGAAAAAAATATTCTATAAAGAAACCAAGATAGCCGAACATTTATGATTATTTTGATGTAATTAGATGTCATGAGACCCATGTTTTTGAGCAATCCCATATAAATTTGGTTAATACATAATGAATAATTCAAGTGTCATTTTATTTCATGCATTTATCCCGCCATACAAAATGGTTGTGTACATTGAAGCTATTACGTATCGAAGCGTACATTAGCTGCTTAAAAATATTTTGCATTCATTTTTATATTCATGGATGTCTCAAGGTCCTTATTAATAAGTAATTCTATAAAAATCTATAATAATATGTAAATTATCTATAATAAAACAAAGAGTTTGTGTGTCTATCTTATAACGTCAGATCTATCGTCTTGAAGTTTGGACTGCGGCTGCAACGGCCAATTTTAACTCTAGATCCAAAAATCCTTTCGAAATTTTCAATAAGATCATTTGGGAGAGCCGTCTAAAAAATGAAATTTTCTGGTTGGTTTAGTATTAGCCATTGCTTTAAATTAAACTTTAGGCGGTTCGATTCTTTTTTTTAAATATCTGAAAACATAAAATCATTTATGTTTGATTGCTTTTTCATAAAAATGAAGCTTTTGCAGGTTCTTTGTGAGCTAATTAATTATTCATTGCGTCAGATAAACCAGGAAATAATTGTGAAGGTGGTAGAATGCGTTGTATACTTCGTTAAATTAATGTTTTTAAACTTATCTGAAAACCCATATTTATTTTGTTTATAGATACGTTTTTAAAATTTGTGTTATAAAACTTAATAATCTAAAATCAATGGTTTTTGAAAAACCAAAATAAGTTATGATCTGAAAAACTGGAGAAATTGTTCTTATTCATTTAAGAGAAACAAAAACACAATATTAAAATTGACGCCAAAGATGTTTCATTAATTTTGGTAATAAGTACTGATCGAATTAAAAAAAAGCTTGTTCTAAAGAGCAAAATATTATGAATAGTGCTGTAGACTCAATTTTTTTTCGTTTAACATTGAAAATTGCATGACATGTGCACTTTTAATTTTGAAAAATTTTTTTTGCGCAAAAATTCTATATGACATTTGTTAAGTATGAAAAACAGTTTATTTAACAGTTAGACAGTAAAACTAGTTAAACAGTTAAGCAGTAAAACTAGTTAAACAGTTAAACAGTAAAACTAGTTAAACAGTCAAACAGTAAAGCTGATAACAAAAGATAATTTTCACTAATTTTTACATAAATATTCGTCATAGTCCATACTTTTAAATAATTCTACACAAATTAACTTAATACATTATTTTCAATTCTACAGTTATTCTATTCGATTCTACAGTTATTCTATTCGTAATTGAACACAGAATGTTGCATGACACTCGAAATTTCAATTTCAAAATATATTTTTTACACGGAAAAATTATATGACATTTGTTAAGTATGAAAAACTGATTATTTAAAAAAATTATTAAGCAAAATTAACAAAAGAAATAATTTATATTCATTTCATATAAATAGTTTTTATAGTCTATATTTTAAAGTATATTTATATAAATTGTCCTAATACATTAGGAATATTCGATAGATTTATACCATTATTTAAACGCAGAAAGTTGCATGATATACGAATCTTTCTTCAGTGTATTTTTTATGCAAATATATAAAGATGACGCTTGTTAACTAATAAAAATAACATTGCAAGAAGAAAAGAAGGCAAAATGTTGCTAAAGGTCACGCTAATACTTATAAGGTTGGGAATTTCTTCATTTATTAAAAAACTAATTTTAGATTTTTTTTATATATAAGAGAGACTACTGAAGAATTAAAAATGAAGGTATTTTTTTTTGCTAAATAGGGTCCATCATTATGGTGGAAATATTAGAACTAAGCTTAAAAAACTAACTTTTTTTTTGTTTTTGATATTATTTCTTTTAGTAGTTCTGTGTCTGACAGTCTTCGAACAAAACTCAATTAACGCTAAAGAAAATAAAAAAAAGACCTTACAAGGAGCTCGTAAAAGAATATTTTTTCTTATCGAAAAAAGTATTTTCATTTTTTATTTTTTTTAGTTCGTATCCTGCTACTGGTATTTTAATAGCATTTACTAATGAGAAGTGAAACTATAAAAGAAACCTTTTTCCTAAACTAAAAATTTAGCATGTAAGGATTGAAGCTCAGACGCTGAAATGTTGTTAATGATTTTTTATCTTTGAATTTTTTAGGCATTAAACTTTTGACAATTTTAGACTATAAGAAAAAGAAGCATAAAAAGTGAACTAAGTTACGACATAAGCTGTTACAAGTATTTAAACACGTGAAAAAGCAAAAGAAAACTTTTTAATAAATAATGTTAAGCTTTCATTTATAAAATGTTTGTATTCAAATATTCATGGTAGACTGATTTTAGTTATTAATCTTTATACAGTTTAAAAAATTATATAAATCATGGTAAATTCAAAAACAATAGTTCTTTAACTTACTATATATTTACTATATTACACTATATATTTTTCCAAATATTTTTTACATCAGTTTTGGATATAGCTCATACACATATCTATGGAATATAGAATAGCATGAATATGTATAAGCATAGATATGAACAAGTTATACATAAAATTCAATTATCTTTATTATCTTTATGCTATTTATTTGTTAATTAATTACTGCATACATCTTCCCATTATTATTCAAGTTGAATGCACACTCATTATCCATCTTTTGCAGTAGTGTTCGTTATCATTTTTTATTGTTTATATTTAGTAATTTATAATATTTGCATTCGCTCAAAACACCCATCGTGACGGTAAATATTTCCTCAGGATTAAAAAAATGGGGGAAATTTTTTAAATTTCAAAAACATGCAGACTTTAGTGGGTATGATAGCAAGATATGTATACATACAATTTGAAGAATATTGCTCTTAAACAGAGAAACGAAGGAAAGAAGACGGCATGACATCTAAAAGTAGCGGGTGGTATTGAAACAACACCACCGTGGAGAAAGAAGGCCTCAGCACGGATCAACTGCCAGTAGAGGTTATAAGAAAGTTGCCAAGACGTTCAGGCTACTGAGATGCGCAGTGGGAGTATACAAAAGATTTCATTACGTTTGGACTATTAAAGGATCAAATTTCTTGCTTATGGTAACCCGTGCTGAGGGCTTCTCTCTTTCAGGAGGTATTGGTTGAACCCATCGTATTGCTAACCGAAAAAACATTTTACAGGCAGGTGTGTCTTACATCCACTCTTAGTGTAATGTAGAATGCATATCGCTGCATATCTTTCGTATTAAATGTGGATTATTAGTTGATATGGGCAAGAGGAGGAGGCAATAATAGGTTATAATCTAAATTCAATAATTGAACCATGAAATAAAATCTAAAACTAATTGTACACTATTTGTAAAATTGCTTTACTTACTGTCGATAACTAGGTGAAAACCTTGAAGGAAGTTTGTTTAAATTTTTATTTCAGAGAATTGATATGCTTTTGAGATAATAAAGAATTTAAATAATTATTTTTTTTATTTTTAAAATTTTAAATTTATTATTTAATACAAAAAGAGCAATATATTTAAGTTTATTATTAATACTTGAAAGTATCATTTAATGAAGATTTTGGATAAGATCTAGAAAATTAGACTTAATATTAAATTAAATGTTTTTATTAAAATAATTCAAATGGTTTCACAAATGACATTGTGTTCATTTTTAGTTTTTTAGATCTATTATATTTAAAGAATACAGTTAGAGAAAGATTTCGTATGAAAAAATTAATAAGTTTTATTCTTGTTCCCTACATTTCACATTATCATAGCCCTCATATCGAGACCGATGAACAGTAAAGTTGTTAGCAATTACTTTTAATGAATTTTTTGATTCAGCTTTTGACAGGTATCGAATATACTTCTAAATACATTTTTGTAATTGTTTAAATTTTGTTTTTGGAGTTAATAGTAAATTAAGAAGTAAATGGAAAAAAAGTCAAAAATTTTCTCATTTTTCCTATTTTCATAAAAAATAAACAGTTTAAATACTTAATAAATATTTTTCAATCTCATAAAAATTAATGTAAGATCATTATAGTTTATATTTAGTGATGCATTAATAGAACATAAATGAGTACATGAACGGGACGCAGGAAAACAAAAATGAGTAGTTTTATCCTTATCGATAAATTGGATATTAATTGATTTTAACTATAAAGCTTTTATCACGGAATTTAATTATTTGCAGAAAAAAAATGTCAGAAATCGAATAATTTGTGCTCGATAATTTAAACCAGTTTTTTTGTATTTAAAAGCTTTTTTTTAAAGAAAAATAACAATTAATTCGGAATTTTAGTTTTGTTCTAATACTCATTCATAATAATTCCTATTTTACTATTTATATATTTCTCAAATAAATAGAACTTCTATATTCCTTGCTTGTCGTAGATAAATTATTATTTATTCATGCAATGTTCGTTTCAATTTATTAATTATAAAATGTCGATACATAATAACCAGTTGAATACATTTTATTATATTTTTATATCTCGATATGTTCGAATTCTGTTTCGCAATTTTTCTTTTTGTTACTGTTCTTTGAAATAATGAAAATCGTTTGGATTTATAATTTGAAAGAATTGTTTGAAATTTATTTAATGAAATGTATTACCATTACATAAATTTAAACCAACTTCTTAAAAGCATAAAAAAGCTTTTATTTTAAGAAAAATAAAATAAAAAACTGAGTTGTGAATAGTAATTATTCACCCGAGTACTTAACATTTTTTCTCGTTTGGAAAAGTCTTTCTTCTTTTCGAAAAGAAACTTACCGATTATTTTTTAAAGTCTACTGAAGCGTCTGTGTTTATTATTTTTTCTCATTTTTCCTGACTTTTTTTTAAAAATCTTACATTTATTTATTATATAAAGATAAAATAATAATCCTTAGAACTCAAGAGTGTTTTCAATATTGTAAGATAGATTTACAGAAAAATCAGACAGACGTGGCATAAGAATAGAAATAGAATTTCTAGAAAATATATACTTCTTTTCATAGCAACTTTTGGTGTTCTCACTTTGTTATATTTTAATTAATACACAGAAATACATTATATAGCTTCATTAAAGTATAATCATTTACTTGTTTTATATCCCAATAAAGAATTATCTTGAAATTAAATTTAAATATTTTTAGTATTCTAAGTATTGTATTTTTAGTATTGCGTTATTTAGTCTTGAATTTGTAGAAATATAATTAGTAAATGCAGCATAAGTAGAGCTTAGTAAGTGCAGCATTAGTAGCAGCTTGAGTCAGTAAAAATATTTACATTAATGATAATATAATTAGTAAGTGCAGCATAAAATCTTGAAAATTATGTCGCTTAAAAGCAGGAAACGTTAATATTGTAACAACACTGATATCACTTCAACATAAAAATTCGTGATTTTAAACAAAAAATTTCGATATTACTATAACAATAATTAATATAAGAGCAATATTAAAGTGTTGAAATATTTCTTGCTCTTAATCAAAAATCGTTTTTATTACTACATAAAATGGTATTAGTACAACATGAAAATTTCTTCAATTTTAATCGAAAAACGTTGACATTACTTCAGTTTTAGTTGACATTAATGAAACATTTAAATGTTTTTGATATATGTTAATTCGAAGTACCTGCCCGTGGTAGCGGGAACCTTACTTCTTCAACTGTGCTGTGATTAAAATGCTTTTAGGATGATTAAATGCACAGTGGGAGGAATTTTCAGTCCCACTGTGGACTGATCATAAAGACAAGGTTCACAGTAGAACACCAAAGTCAAGGGCGAGGGGTGTTGCTTTGTAGCAACGGAGTTCCTGTACAACTAAGACACGCACCTCCGGTCGAAATAAAATAAGGGAAATTTTAATCGAGAAAATGATACTGAGTAAATAGTAAAATTTGGCGGAAGACTAACTGGACATCAAAGTCAAGCATCATTGACAGCGGTCTGTGAGGGGGTTCATTTTTTTTATATATATATAACCTTCGTTGAACAGCTGACCCAAGTTTGGGTTTACGACTACTAGCGTTCAACTCCGTAGCCTTGTAATTTTGAACCCAATATAGAAGACTGAAAATCCTGGATCAAGTATAGGGAGAAAATTGTCATTGTGGAGGACTTTTTAATGGAACGAAACGGTATTTGCGTTACATGGAGAGGAAAATCATGAAAACCTCTCTCGGTTAGACTGATGGCAAGTTGACTCTAACCCATGATCCATCTACCACTGAGGATATTTTATGTCAGCATTGCGGTCGGAACGGAATTCGTATTGACCAGCCATCGTTGGGATTCAAACCAATTCACCTCATTGAAAGGCGAACGCTCTATCTCCTGAGCCACTACCGCTCAGGACGGTGTGGATGGTTGACCACTTTTATCATCCTACGAAGAGACTGAGTATGTATGGTATTATACGATGTAATATTCCATAGTAAAGATTTCATCATTGCGCGTAATTCGTTGCGCTACCAAAATAGAGGAGCCATCCCCTCTGCAGAGGATCAAAATTGTGGTGTCATGTCTTGGGATTATCCTCAGGAATATTTCCCAGATCACATTCAATAGCACATTGTTCGGTTCTTATGATGCGCAAATTGTGTTCCAAAACTATTACTGTTTAATTTTTAATTATTTCAAAAATATTTTTTGTTTTCTTCTTAAAAAAATAGATAATAATAGATTTTCAAATCTTAAGAGAGACTAGACTGGAATACTAGAAAATGGAATTCTGGAATACTAGAAACTGGAATACTAGTAACTGGAATACTAGAAACTGGAATACTAGAAACTGAAATGCTAGAAACTGGAATACTAGGAAGATTTAGAATTTCTTAGAATGTGGAATGGTTTCAGAAGTTAAGGTCTGTAAATAAAAGCAGTGTTTAATAATTTCAGCAGAAAGAAACTCAAACGTATGACTTGAATACTAATTATGTAGGATTAGCCTGTGAAGGGTCTCAGCGTTTGCCGTCTTGGTCTTCGTTAAACTGTTTGGTAAAATACTTAGTGTCACGTGTCATCGGGATACCTAACCAGCGGGGCCATTTCCTTCGAGATCAAAAATGTGATGGCATGTCTTTAGACCATCCTTAGGGATGGTTCAGACCGTTGTCAATAGCCCAGTCTGCAGCTCCGGTGTGACGTAGTTGAAGTACTACAACTACTACTACGTAATTTTTTATTAATATTTTTTTTTGTTGCTTTCATTTTAAGAATATATTTATGCTGAAATCGCAAAACACTTTTCTTCATCAAATGTATGCAAATTAAACTTTTAACTACACTATATCTTAGGCTGATTATTAATCTTGAATAGCATAATAGATATATGCATAAGACTCATAAATTTGTGCTAACTATTGAGAACGTCAGAAGAGTAAAAGATACAAGTTTAAACAAGATAATAAAAGAAACGAAATAAGAAATAGGTGATGAGTGGGTGGAATGTTCAAGATGGTTCAAGATGAAAGAACGGATTTCCAAACATTAGGAAAACATTTGGATTACTAGAAAGATCAGAATTTCATAAAATGTGTAATGGTTCCCAGAAATCAAGGTCGGTAGATAAAGAGTATTGTTTAATAATTTTAGCAGAAGAAAACTCAAATTTATGATAAGAATTCCAATTTTGCTGGTTGATGAAAAATCTTTCAACATCCCGACGTTGAATACATCATTCAAGTTCCTAAACTCAAAATTTAAGAATACTTCCAAGTTACACAATGGCAAACGGACAAGAAAGTAAATAAATTTCTTGTCAGCGAGAAATTCGATAAATACCTCAACTATCATTATCAGAAATAAAATCCTTAAGGCTAATGAAATTTAGTTTCTTACAAGGGAATTTATTCAATTCAAATTTATAAAATTAATTTATTTATACTGAAATTTGTTCAACATATTTCAGTGCGCGGACTGAGTATCAAATAGTTAGGTAAAACAATCATATTGTTAAAGCTTGAATTAGTGAATTTGTGGATAGCGTGATTAAATTTCTATAGTTTCGAAGAAATTCCACGGTATATGTGCTTTCTGAAAAATACTAAGTGTACTTTTAAATTTCGTCTTAAGAACTTTGGAAATCTGTCCAAACCCAGGTAAATTGCCGATTTTCCACCATCCAACTTAGCGAAATTCTAGTCATAGGTTTAAGTATTACTCTGCTAAATTCATTCAACATTTATCTTCATTTGCCGGTTTTGCGTCCAGGGAATCATTCCGCATTCTGAAAAATTTCTAGTTAATGATCTTCATAGCATTTCATTATTTCCAAATGTTTGGAAATAATGGAAATGTGTATTTCATTCTGATTATATGAAACCTAAACTCTTATCCAAACCCCTTACACTTATTTTTCCTTTTTTATCATCTTGTTCAAGCTTTATCCTCTTCCTTTGCTGTTAAATCTCTTCTTTTTTACTATAGCATGTTTGTCTCGATATTTTTTACAGTCATTTTGTGTTTAGACACGGAGGATGTTTCTTGCTCATAGAACTGAAAATATAAATGCCCATTTCCGTACCTCTCAGTGTATTTTATTTACGTTTTTTTGCTTTATTCTCTACTACTGGAATAAAAAAAGTTTACATTTACCGGAAACTCCGTTACTTATATGCATGCTGTTATACTTTCAGTAAAATTGATTTTACAAAATAGCTTGTTAAAATACCTATGAATATAAATAGAAAAATGTAGTCTTGAGAAACTTCCATTTATAATTCATCATCTCATCAACTTTACATCTTTCTTATTCAGACACATTCTCTTTTTTCAACTCATAATTTTAGACAATAATCTCAAATGTGAACACAAAACTAGAATAGTTCTGAGGAATACCCTCTTAATGAAGCGATCAAGGTTAGAATCCCAAAGACATAAAAAATTCCCATTGATAGACGTGTTCTGAGTTTGAATCTTCGTGCTATCAGACTATTCATGAGATTATGACAAAAACACTGCGTCACAAAAGAGAAAAATCTTCCACGTGAGTTTGATCCAGAATTTAATTTTTTTCTGAACTAGGTTCAAACTTACAAATCTGAGAGATCAAACATAGATTGCCATAATTTTACAAAGAGCAGGCTGTTCAATATACCGGTGATAAAAATGCAATAAAAAATGCACTTATCCAATTAATGAAAACATTGAAATTTTTTTTTCTTCTAAATAGTCGTGTTGTTCTATCTTAACCATGCACCGAGTGAAGTGCTTACAAAGTAAATGTTTGAAGTAAAAAAGAGGCAATTCACTCAGCTTAAAAAAATTTGAATTTACAACCTTTGAAATATATAAGAAATACAAATAACTTCTGAGCACTATTTTTTCCAGAATTTTTTTTCTAAGATGCAGAAGCAGCAAAAAATCTTTTTTTGTTTTCACACTCAACATCAAAAATCTCTCCAAACAACTTATCCAGTCCAAAGCAACCTTTTTTTTAATCTAACAATTCTAACAGCAAGACTCCATTTCACTTACAATCCTTACAAGACGTTCCATTTCTTCTTTAGAGGTACGGTTTCTGTGAAGTTATAGCATAAATAAGGAAGACGCTTTTCTACCTTCAGAGAGTTATTGTTAAAGTAAATAATGATAGAATAAAACGATATTTGCTCTTTTTCTGGAAGACAAACATTGAAAGTACTGGAGAATGACTTCCATCTGCGATATTGTCACACAGGTTGCTTTCTAAATTAAGAGAAGGGAAAGGTAGAATAAGTAAAAAAAAAAAAAAGAAGCAAATGTTAGCAGACGTCGAGCAATGTGCTGTGATTTCTAGGGAATGAAAAAAAAAATTGCTCGTTGCAGTGAGTATTTAAAGTCATTGTTCGAGAAGACGCATTCTATTTTTAGCTGTTGAAGGTGCATGAAGAAGATATATCAAGGCTAATGGGTTGTAAATAATGGGTTGTTGTTAAGAATGAGTTTGTTGTTATGTTTATCTCCCAGTGTGCATTTGTTTATTGAAAGTTATATTGCAGAGTGAAAATGTTTTGCATAATTGTGTTGAGATTTGGAACAAAGCGATTCAAACCTAGAAGTTTTATTTATGTTTTTTAAATTGAGAATTGAGTTACAAGTAAAACTGTGAATACAGTAATAATTTATTTAGATAAAAAGATATTACGTTGTTATTCACATATTTACGCAGCTCGTAAATTAAAATCTTTTGTAAAGGGTATATTATTTTCTTCCTTATTTACTATAAATTAGGAAGGGTGCTTCTTTTTATAATAATAAATTGTTTTGAACAATAGTTATATGATAGAGTTTTATAATATGGTCAAAACTGCCTTAAAATAATAAAATGTATTTTGTTTTTAGCTCTATGCGAACAATAAAAAGCACAAAATTTTTTACCAAAGCATTTTGGTAATGATTTTGTTGAAATTAACAAAAAATTATAGTTTTATAATATGTGATGAAATTTGATATTTGTGGCAAAATTTGGTAATTTTATAATGATTCCGTTGAGCATGACATAAAAACTATTTATTTGGTTAAATTTACTTTTAAGTTATGTAGTTTTACTAAATGTTTGATAATAAGAACTATAATTATGATCGTTAGTATGGTAATGATTGGCTTTTGGGTTTTAGTACAATAAGTATGGTAATCAGAATTTTTCTTAACCAGAAATGTCATTACTATGCAGTACGATAATTTAAAAAAAAAAATTTCGAGTGATTTTGATAATATTTGTAATTTTTTTTGCAAAAAATGTGATTAAAACAAATGTTGCGCTGAGCAATATGCTGAGAATTTAAAAAAAAATATTTAATCAAGAAAAAATACATTTATGAAAAAATTAGCACATCGCAATGCGTATTAAAAGTCATTGTTTGAGAAGAAACATTCTAATTTTAGTTGTTGAAGGTAACGGAAGAAGATAAATCAAGGCTAATGGGTTGTAAATAGTGAATCGTCATCAAAGATGGGTTTGTTGTTTCGTTTATCACTTCTAAATGTTTTCAACACAAGTTCTAATTATTCTGAAAAAAATTTAAATATGTTATTAGGATTTTGACGGAACAAAACTGTTCAAAATAAATAAATTTGTTAGTTTTTATTATAACTTTGGAAGAATATAACATAAAAAATTGTACATATATATTTCTTTGATTAAAAAATGAGTATCATCATGTTATTTGCATGCACATTTAGTCTAAAACTTTGACTGAGTTCCGCAATGTAATCTTATGCATATAATAATTTTATTTATTAATTTAATAAGTTTAAATTCGTGTAATATTTTTACTTGCAATTGTTTTTCACAAAAGATTTCAAATTAAAAGAACAGACGATTTTAATTATATTGTTTTTGTTTTCTCTGCTTTTATAAAAAAGTTGCATTTATTACCAAATAAATATTTTGATCTTCTTCCATATATTTTTAATGAATGAAGGAATTTTGATGTTTTGCAAATGCTTCATGGATTTTAGTAAAAATTATGAAATAATTATGTATTAGGCTTTCATATAATTAGAATTTTAAAATATTTTATGTAAAATTGTTAAATTATCCACAATAGAAATATAAAAAATAATCTGCATCTTTATAGCATTTTAAAATTTTTAACTGCTTGTCCTAATTTTTTTGCAAAAGTATATTAATTTTATAATGCATGTTAATATGATAATACAAACATGATAAAACAAAATCAAAATTTACTTTAAATTTGAAAGAAAGAGGATAATTTTTAATAATTGCTTCAACGTATGGTGTTTATTTCTGTAAATGTCGGAATATTACAACTGTTATGTAACACAAGAAATATTATCAAAGGTTAAATTTTAAACTTCTTAATGATAAATTTTTAATTTTAAAATTTTTCTATATATATCTTTGCCTTTAAAAAACTAAAAAATCTGCAAAACAAATTCTACATTATTTCTTAGTTTTAATGCTTATTTTATTTTATTATTTAATTTAACTTTAAAGGGAAAATATATCGAAAACTATCGTTTAATTAAAAAACTAAATTATTGTATACAATAATTTAGGTTTTACATATACATATCCTATACAATATACCTTAGCCTTTAAAAAGCTAAAAAACTGCGAAACAAATTCCATAATATTCCTTAGTTTTAATGCTTTTTTTATTTTATTATTTAATTTAATTTCAGGGGAAAATACATCTAAAACTATCGTTTTATTAAAAAAACAAAATTATTTAGTATTATCACACTAGGCTTTTCTTTACCAAAATATAAGAATTATAAAACTTCCTATACAGGACTACGACTCACTATTGGATAAAAAAAATCTGCTTACATAGATGAAGAAAGATAAAAAACAGCACCCTGACATACTTTTTTTAATTGATATTGTATTTGACAAAGTGATTTTCTTTGCTTTTCAAGAAATTCACTAAGAATTCCTATTCTAAAAAAGATTATTAACCTATTTAATTTATAGAAAAAGAAAGCCCCAGCATACTCTGAAACTTTACAAAGCAACAAAATGTTGAACTGAGAAAAAAATGCGCCTGGCAGAAAATCAAGAAACTTTCAATCCGACTCTTTTAGGTCTCCAATCTGACGGAAAGTACTATGGATGGAGAAACACTTTGATGTGGTTTGTCAGCAGATGCCTGTGCTTAGAGCTCACTGTGGCAGAAAAAAACTAAATAAAAGCAACTTTACCCCTTATGTCAACTGGAGACGATATTCCTTATTAACTTCCTTTTTTGTATTATTTAGAATTACTTTTATAAAATGGAACTTTTTCAGTTTTGTTAAGTTTTCATTATCTATTTCATTTTCTTTAATCCAAACCAGGAGTTTCGATAATACCAGCCGATCTATTTTAAATTATGAAAAACGGCAGACGAATTATAAAATTTTAAAAAAATTTCAGACAAACTACAAAAAATTGCATACAAATTATAAAATTATTGAAAATGGCAGATAAATTATAAGAAATGGTAGGCAAATTATAAAAAATTCAGACATTTTTAAGCATACATGGTTTAAAATTTTATAAATTGAATAAAATTAATAAAAATCAGATGATTATTTTGATTAATTAATAAGCTAAAAGTATGACATGTTGAAAAAAATATAAGTTCTTGTAGCATCAGTTTTCTTTAAATATTCCATGATTTTTCATTTTTTTTCGTTTGCTTTTTGGGAGATTTATTTTGCGATATAACGCAGAGAAACCACCGAAAAAGTTTGTTGTTTTATCTTCTAATAATTTCTTTTATTTTACTGCATTTTTGAACTTACGCATAAAATTGTTTTTGTAAAATAATTTTACATAATTTTATATTTTTATGAGCTAAAATTTTACTTAAAGAATGGTGCTTAACTTCTTAATTTAATGTGTTCATTATTTTGATACATAATTAATAGATTTAGATTTAAATCATAAAATTTTGGGGATAATTTCTTTTTACTAATTAATATATCCTGATTCAATAGATAAATAAATATTATATATAATCTTAGATAATAACTTTTGATTTACTCTCTATCATGCTAGTAATGTTACGACTGATCTTACTAGATAATAAGGGTGAAAGGTACAAATATTATTAACTTCATTTATAGGTATTATTAATTATTGAATATAAGAAATATTGACTTCTAAATCTCCTTTAAAATAAGGGAATATGTTTGTAAATAGTTGTAAATTAAGAAAATTATCCAAATTTAAGAACAGAAATTACAAATTAAAATTAAGTCACATTTCTCTTCGGACTTCAAGTGTTAATCGTTTATAGTTTAGACAGTGTAAAGCAAAATCCACATTTCCAGGTATTTTGACTTGAAATAATATTAAAACAGCGAATCATTCCTGTCAAATTAAAAAAGTTCCAATTTTTTTTCTGACAGCATCATTTAACTGGAAAAAAGGCTTAGCATATTTTAAAGGTGATGTGAAACCCTTTTTAAATGTGAATTGCAAGCAATAGATGAAAAAATGCGTGTTAAAATTTTGAAGTCATCTAAAATCAAAACTAATTTAGCACAGTAAAACATTCACTAGTTTTCGAATCAAATTTTTAAAAATACTATTTACAGATCTCTGCTTTTTCCACTTGCTCACTCTGTGTTTCATTTATCCCAAATAGCATGGCGTATTTCTGCTACTAGTTTGAGATCATTTTTGACAACACGTTTTAAATAGCAATTTATTTTATTGTTATTTACCATATTCAACCAATCATTAAATAATCATAGAAAAAGATAATATTTATACTCTTAAGTGTGAGAAAAAGCGTTTATTGATTGTTTTGTCCTAATTCGGTCTAGTGACCAAGATTCTATCTTCGCCAAATAGACCCACCTTATAAAGCTATTTTGTTTATTGCAGCTGGTTGCATGTTGCAATTGAGAGGGATAATCTCTCAATCTCATGATCGATTGCACAGGGGTTACATATTTCTGCACAATATTCTTCAATACAATTCAAATATTTCTTTCATTCCTTCAATATATGAAGAGTTTCTGGTATCCTTCACTCTTCAAACGGTATGTAACCATAGACTAATAAAATACGAAAGCATAATCCATGCATAAATCGCGCAGCATCCGCAGAGCTCTAATATCCATTCAAGTTTCATTTCAATGGTTTAGAAACTGTGTTAGTTGTAAATGGTTACAAAACCGTTTAGTTTCGTATTCAAGGTTTTTAAAACGCACCAGTTTTAAATGGTTTCAAAGCCGTAGAGGTAAAAATGGTTTCAAAACCGTAAAGGTTCCTAATTAAGAACTTTATAGTTAATCCGATTGACAGACAAATGCCGGATATTCAGCGTAATTTCAGAATGAAAACTCAAACAGTGAGGCAATAGTTAAGTCAAAACAGCCGGGTCTCGGTTTTATAATCTACATAGTTTTGTCAGAATTTTTATCATATTTCTTTAAGGTCGTCATTTTCCTTCTAAGTAAAACATCATTGACAAATAAGTGAGAAATTAAAGTGTTTTTTTTTTAGAGCAAGAACCAACAGCTTACTAATCCGATGATGCTCTTTAGCCTTACAGTTCTCGCGACTTACCGCCACAACCTCATAGGCCAAATATTACCTTTTGTGGCCAAATATTGCCTTTCTTTTAAAATACAAATGGAAGAAAAAATACGTATACTATTATTATTTTTTTCAATAACAACTTTGGAAGACAGTAACAATTTGATAGAATTATTTTTAGTACATACAACTCAGAAAGTTTAATTTTTTATTTTTACCCTTAAGCTTACCAAGCTTACAAAAGTGAATCACCACATGTATTTCCGAACTTTAAAAAAAATTCTAATTGTTTTTACAACGAATAAAAAATATTTTTTATCTAATGTTCAACGCTGCTTTAAGGTAATATTTTTCATCTACTTTCAAATAAAATTGCTTATTTGAAAGCTTAAATACGTTAATTTGACTCGAAACTCATTTTTTCTAATTTAAAAACATAGCAAATGTTATTCTTTGTCTGAAAAAAGTTCTAACATGAATAAATTTAATCCCTAATCCATTTATTTTGTTGGTTGAAGCAATTTTATACGGAGGTATTTGATTCTGTTGAAATGTAATTAAATATACAGAAAATAAGCTAAAAATGTGTTTGTATCGATACAAAAAAACTGTGCTTAATGGATTTATAATTGAATTTCTTAAAAAGAAATACCATAAAAAGTTGTTATAATACAAAATAAAAAGTTAAAAGCGGGATTTTCAATTACAAAATTTAATTTTAAGCTAATTATTTTTCTGAGAAAATAATGCGTTTCAAGTTTTTTTAAATGATTATTTTAATTGAACTGCCATTACTAAATAGATTTTATGTTACGCTTGTTTATTTTTATAATTTTTTCAGAATCTTTTTAATGAACAGTAATAATTTTAAACAGACCTAAAAAAATAAAAACTTTTTGCATGAAGAAAAATAATTTTACAATATAAAAAATATTTTAAAAAAAATTCTTTAAGTATTAAAAATAAATTGAAGCAATGCATTCGAACTGTTTTCGGTAATTAAAATAATTTTTTCATGAAACAAATCGGTGTGTATTTCATTAAAAATGTTTAAATTTTTTTAATACAATAAATAAAAAATTAGTGATTAATTATGTTTCCAATTTTAAATTTAGAAAAACCTACTTATGACGATTTACAGAAATATGCATATTGTATAATATTCAAGTTCAAAGTGAATTGTAAAATATTAATAGCATTACATACAAATTATAAAGAATTTTATAAGTCAATATAAGAAACTTTTACTTTGCTCTTTTGGCATTAAACATTACATTGATTTTAAGTTTTGTTATTTAAAATAAGTTTTTATTTATGAGACATATTTTTTCATACTATAGGCGGGTCTACAATGGGCAATAGTCTGCCATTGTATTTTCTGTCAGAATACATTCTCGGAAAATTGGAATCAATTTAAAATCATTTGTAGGGTGAACCTAATAGCGTGTTAATGTGCTACAAATGTAGATGAGCACCAGTCCGTCATTGCATTGTCTATCAGAATACAATTTCAGAAATATTTAATGAATTTAATATTAACTGTAAATTTTACCTTGTAAGGCGTAATGTGCTACAAATGTAGATGAGCACCAGTCCGTCATTGCAGTGTCTAGCAGAATATGTTCTCAGAAAAATTTAATCAATTTAATATTAATTGTAAATTTTACCTAATACGGCGTTAATGTGCTACAAATGTAGATGAGCACCAGTCTGTCATTGCAGTGTCTAGCAGAATACATTCTCAGAAAAATTTAATCAATTTAATATTAACTGTAAATTTTACCTAGTAAGGCGTTAATGTGCTACAAATGTAGATGAGTACCAGTCTGTCATTGCAGTGTTTAGCAGAATACATTCTCAGAAAAATTTAATCAATTTAATATTAACTCTAAATTTTACACAGTAAGGCGTTAATGTGCTACAAATGTAGATGAGCACTGGTTTGTCATTGCAGTGTATAGCAGAATACATTATCGGAAAAATTTTATCAATTTAATATTAACTGTAGATTTTCAATGCCGTGTTATTTTTCTACAAGTGTAGACGATGACTAATCTGCCTTTGCAGTGTCTAGCCGATTACTTTCTCCGAAAAATTAAATCAGTTTAATATTTTTTTATAGAATGAATATAATACGGCGTTCGTTTTTTTCTCCCTAAAATATAGATTTATTCCTAAAACTCTATTTTTGTCATAAATGCGATGCAAATGTTTTATCATTTAAGTAAGAAAACGGTAATAATTCTCCAAAAAATTTCATTTTAAAATTGTCAGTTTTCTAGTGTAATTTAAATTGATTTTGTAATTCTGGGTGTCTTGTTATTTTCAAAATGCTAAATGTTTATTTTAAAATTTAAAAATTCTGCAAATCTCATTAATTTTTTATGCCATGTTTTTAATTTTGGATGTTGATATTCATATTTTAATTTTATCGTATACAGAATAATTATTTTATTCATAAATGTTGTATAAATGATAATGATAATGATGTATAAATGATGTATAAATAAAATCATACTGAACTTTTCAATTCAATGCATTGAAAGAGCCGTTACAAAAGTGAATTCAGTCATAGATATTATTTTAAAGATCTCTTTTAACGAGCTCGATTCAAAGGATTTTACGAAAATGGGAAATTTGAAAATGTCAAATAAGAAAAATACTTAATACTTCAAATACATTAAAAGTTTAAAAAAAGTTTTGACGTTAATGTTCTGAAGAAACTAGGAAATTTTCTATAATATCTTGACAAAATATTTTTTTTTCAATAGCAGCTGCTACATTATAAAAGCTATGATTTTGTTTTCTCTCTGTCATTGTATCGAGTGCTTTGACATATGTCATAGTTTTTTCAATGTAATGATCTCCAAATCTTTTCGGTATTAGGAAACAAGTAAAACAATTCCTTTTTTCAATACGAGAAAAGAAATAATCGTTAGAAGGTTCGTGAAGTTTTTAGCAATAAACAGAATTTGGAGACGAAGGAATTTTCGTTGAAGTACGAAAAAAAGTATAAAACAACGACATATGTTTAAACTGAGGCATGGACATTATTGTTTACCTTTTTGTTTGTTCCAGAATTTAACTGTTCAGACCTTATTATTATCTGTAGTATTAAATAATGAGGAAATATAAAGCATATCATCTTCTAAATTTACTTTACATAATAAGTTCGGTACTTAGTACTATTATCTTTCCGGGACCATTAAAAATAAACTATTATTGACATCATTGATATAACAGGGTTTCAACTGGCCATGAAATATTATATACCTTTGTAATCAGTACTATACATTATTTTTCATTAAAATTTAAATATTAAAACTCCATGATACTGAACCCCTTAAGAATTTGGCGGTATCATAAAGAAAGATATTTCTACTAACACTAGCGTAAAAGTACTGTCCTAACTTAAATTTTTCAAATCTTGCTGGCAACATTATATGTGGTAATATTATATTATATTATATTATATTATATTATATTATAGCCAACTTTGCTAATGTGTTTTTACTGTCGTTACAACTACTTTCTTTGTCTTTATTTAGTGGTATACATTTTTGTCTTATTTACTTAGCATTCTTGATTATCTTCTTTCACGGTATATCATCTTCTTACTCTTCAATGTGAAACGTAATCTAAATACATAGTATGTAAATTAATCTAACCACTATTAGCCATGAGATTTTTCACAATTTCACCTCGTCTTTAACAGTTAACACTAAAACTGACTTGACAGCAAAAGGTATAAGAAAGAGTAATGGCTTCGAAGTTAAACTGTTTTTACGTTTATATTATTACTATAAATTTAGAAATTTGAAGACATAACAAAAAAGATTATATTCAGTACCATTGCTCTGAATTATTGGTAAATGTCCAGTGTAAGAATTAGAGAATTCGGTGGGCCTAAATCAGTGGTTCCCAACCTGGGGGCAATCGTCCCAAAGGGGGCGATAGAGCTTCTCAAGGGGGCGATAATCCTTAAGGGGGCGATCAGGGGGCGACAAGTACTCAAAAGATAAAAATTGCTAATAATATTAATAATAAAAGCTATTTGAGATTGAAATTGAAAATATATATGAAACCTATGGTTCTGGTGTAGTTAAAAATTAAAAATAGTTATAAATTAAAAAATAAATGATAGTTAAAAATTAAAAAAAATTCAAGTGCAGGATCGTTTTCGTCATACTATTTGGTATCGCAGGCGGAAATCTGATAAGTCACTCTGTTCCTCTGAGCAATAATACAGTTTCCAGGCGTGTTGATGAGATGGCCGTCGACGTTGAATCAAAAAAATTTCTGAAAGAAGGTAAATTTGCGTTGCAGATTGATGAACCAACTGTGATAGATAACGAAGCTGTTTCAGCTTAAGTGAGATTCATAAATGAGAGTAAGGAGATTAACGAGTAAATGTTGTTTTCAAGAACTTTGAACACAGATACACAGATACAAAAGGATCGTCGATTTTTAAATTGGTCAAAGATTATTTTGAGGTGAAAGAGATTCCCCTCACAAATGTAAGTGCTTGTGAAACAGATGGTGCTCCAACCATGTCTGGTCGTCAGATTCTGGTCACCTTAAAAAAGAAGTACCGGAAGTTATCTCATCATTCATTATGTCATTCATCGTCAACTTTTGGCTGCGAAAAATTGGTTATTTCTGGCATCAATAAAATAAAAGCTAATTCTCCTAATAACCGTTTGTTCCGAGAACTTTGCCATGAAAATGATGAAGCTTTCGAATTCCTGCTCCTACATACAGCTGTGAGATGGCTTTCAAAAGGAAACTGAGCCGTTTCTTCGAATTGCTGGATTCGGTTACTGAGTTTCTCGACACCACTGATCCTGTATTAAGTGAGAGTTTGAAGCAACGCAAGTTGGAAACTGCGTACCTCACGGATATTTTCGAAAAAATGAACGAAATCCAAGTAAAACTTCAGGGAAATAAAAGGAACATTATCAAGGCTAAGGAAATAATATCTTCATTCATCGCCAAGTTTGATATTTACAAGTCAAACATGTGTCGAAAAGAGCTAATGCAATTTCCAACTCTTAAAAAGTGTTCAATGGCAGATATCGAGATTCTCGAAAATAAAATCTTAATTTTCACTGATCACCTTGATCAGTTATGGAATCAAGATTTAAAGATTTGATGAAATTAGAAATTCCGGATTGGATTTTCGATCCTTTCGCTTTTGAAGTTGTGGATAAGCTCACTTTCTCCTTGTAGACTGAGATTTTAGATTTGAAGTATGACTGTGGGGCTAAAGTCGTCGTTAAAAAATACGGTTACGAGTTAGCTTGGGTAAAGCTTATGGACACTTATCCACAATTGTGGAAACAAACTGAGCCGCTTCTCATCTCGTTCCCGTCAACATATTTAGTGGAGAGAGGATTTATTTCTGTCTTCCAGCTGCTCACAAAGCAAAGAGATAGGTTGGATATTTGCTTCGAAGGAGACCCACGTTTAAATCTGACGAGCATAAAACCTGACATTCAAGCTTTAACTTGAAATACAAGCACAGAGCAGTCATTGAAGTGGTGAAAGTGTACTTTCTCCCTCTTCATTTTTTTCTCAAATTTTAGTTGTTAACGTTTTAACTTTTTCTTGATTACATTAAAATATGAATTTAAAAAAATGTTCTTTTGTTTTGATTATTCCGTTTTAAATATCATTTCTTTTTGAAAAAAAAAGATGTGCAATTTTTTTTAAATTAATAAAAATGACAGGATAAATGTGCCTCCTTATTTGCATTACAATATTACAATTTAAATTAAAATCAAATAACATAGCATATTTTCAGTGTTTGGTTGCTCACAAGTAACAATGAATGGTTTTTTGAGCAAAAAGAGAAAGGGGCGATATGTGACAGCCAACCCCAAGAGGGGGGTGATGGCCCACAAAAGGTTGGGAACCACTGGCCTAAATCAAATTGCTTACTTTTGATTTAAGTTTTAACCCCATGGTAAGTTTTCTAAAATTGTAAAATTATTGATAGTATTTAAAAAAAATCAACACTGTCATGCATCCACTTCGAATCTAGCGATGCATCCATGGACTTTCTCACTCTTTGCTTTGCTTTTTTGCGAAAGCCGTTTTTTTTCAAGAAAGTATTTCTTCAACAAAGTTAAATTATTCCCTCTCTCTTCCGTGGTGGCTCAAAAAATAGAGCTTTTGCCTTCCAATGAGGCAAGCCGGGTTCAAATCCCAGCGATGACTGGTCAATACGAATTCGCACCCGGCTCGCACCGGCAACAGTTTTGACTTAAAGTATCCTCAGTGGTAGACGGATCATGGGATAGAGTCCCCTTGCCGTCAGACTAATCGTGGGAGGTTTTAGTGGTTTTCTCCTCTCAATGTTACGTAAATGTGGGTTAGTTCCATCAAAAAGTCCTCCACAAAAGCAAAAGTCTCCCAATACTTGATCCAGGAGTTTCCTTGTCTTCTAAATTCGTTTGAAAATTGCAAGGCTACGGAGTTGAATATTAGTAGCCGTAAATCCGAGATTTGGTCGGCTGACGGTTATGAGTGACGGTTATGAAATAAAAAACAAATGATATTTACAAATGATGGTTATGAAATAAAAAAGTATATTCTAAAAAAATCTCCAAGTGAAGGGGAAAAATATTATTAAACATTTAATTATATTAAGAATATAAGGTATTTATGCTATATGCGTAGTTAATAAGTTCATTTTTAATTCCTAATAATGACTTAAAGTCAAATTTAAGCCTTACTTTGGTCAAATTTACAACCACTTGCCTAAGAAATAATTTAAGGCTGTTATAAAATAAGTCAGAAAAACATGATAAATCTCTAATGCAAATGTCGCCGAACTATATAGGATAATTTAGTTTACATTATAAGTGAATCAACTAACATAAGAAAAAACTATAGTAAACTTCATAAGAGATCATGTTTTAGTTTTGGTTACAGTGTTGATAAAACCTTGTTGTATATAACCTAAAAAATATTTTGATGTAAACATTTTCGACACTTTTCACTTAGCCGGGCAAAGCAGAAAATTGCCAAGAAATGTAAATTTTTGACAACTAATTTTTTTAAAAATATATTTTTTAAACAAAGAAAAATTAAAGGAAATAAAAAAATTACATTAAATTAAATTAGAAAACTTAAAAAAAAAGTTGAATTTTCTTGAGTTCACTTTGTAAAATAGCATATGCTTTAATGAGAAAAAAAAATTAATTCCTATCTTGCTTGAGTTCTGTACCAGTAATAAAAAACGTTACGCCTTTTATATAAGGCGAAAATACTAATTTAAAACTCGTCTAAAGACATTAAAAAGGGTGGAAAAAATTAATCGGGTTTCACTTTCTTAATCCTTGAGAGAAAGAATTTTTTTTTAAATTTAAGTGTTTTATTAAGAGTTTTTAAATTATGTTTGCAGTTAGTGTTTATTTTCCAACACATTTTGATCCCTTGGACGAACTGAGAGCATTCTAAAAAAATCAAAAGCATTTTTATTAAAAAGATATTTATATTATTCTAATACGTACAGTGAGACAAAAAATAAACCACCCTGAATAACTTTTGATCTAATGGTCGGATCATAATGTTCTAGGACTCAATCTTAATGACTCGAGGGGGTGACCTCAAATATGCTCATTAATAAGAGTAGTATATATTTCAAGTTACGAAAAACTTACTTTCTCTTAATAAACATACTTATTTTTGACAGGTTTGGATTTTAGACCCCCAAAATATAGACCGCAATCTGAGAAATATGGTCCCAATAGTTTGGTCAGGAGAGCTCTCCAAATTTTTGACCCTTTAATGTTAATTTTACTTTTTGCATAATTCGCTATATCGCGAGAACTTTTAAAGCAAATTGAAAAAAATTTCTACGTAATTATAAAGTTCGTTTATCCAAAGCTATGCAAAAAATTAACTTTTAGTAAATATCTTTTTTTTTATTTTATTTAATAATGGTCAAACAAATTTTGAGCTGTAACGCATTTAATTTTTCACATCATTTTAAAAATATAATTTTACATGTCAAAATAAGAAATTTAGAGGAAATTGGTAAAATAGTTACTAAGAAAGTGAATTTCAAAGGAGTCAGATATTTAAATTTAGAATTTTCTGAAACTATTCGGCTGGTTTTGCTCAAAATTTGCACTTTTCCTCGTAAAATTATATTCCTTAAAATGTAATTATATTCTTTAAAATGTAATTATATTCTTAAAAATGAAATTATATTCCTTAAACTTGTATACCTTACAATTCAAAATTTTTCCAACCATTATTAAATAAAGGAATAACAAATAATAAGTATTTACTAAAAATTAATTTTTCCAAAGTCTTATCTTAGGATAAACAAATTTTATAATTGCATGCGAAAATTTTTCAATTCTCTTGAAAAGTTCTCGAGATATATCGAAATACGCAGAAAGGAAAATTAACATTAAAGGGTCTAAACTATTAGGACCATATTTCCAAGATTGTGTCGACCCCATAAATTTGGGAGTTAAAAATCCAAATCCAACAAAATAGGGGGATGTTTATTCAGAGAAAGTATGTTTTCTTAACTGCCCTGATTAATTACCATATTTGAGGTCACTGTCTCTAACCATTAAGATTGAATCTTAGACCGTGAAAATCCGATAATTAGATCAAAAGCTATTAAGGTTGGTCCACTTTTTTTGCTCACTCTACACTAAATTACAAACTGTACATTTAAAACACATTTCATGTTTTTAAACACCACTCTTTTCCATTATATTCAATAATTTAATTTAAAGATATTGCAACCTGTATGTCTGGTTATTTCAAGTTTAAAGTAATACAAAATGGCAGTATCATAAAGTTATCTAATATTTTATTGTTAAAAAATACCTCAAAGTGTTTCGTAAAAATACCCCAAAATTTCGACTCCAATATCAAAAAGTGTATTTGGCTAAGATAAGCTAAGAAGATAGCAATACATACTTTCCGTGTTTATAGTTTGAGAAAACTCCAACTTATAGCTAGTGTGGAGCATTTAGAGATGACAAGGAAGATAAAAAGCATCTTAGGAAATCATATTTTGGCTGTCTTGTTAATCTTTAAGATAAAATGTCTGAGTGTGTTTCCTTCTTAACGCTTACTTTCGATTTATTCTGAGTTCTTATAGTAAGAAAGTCGGTGAGAAATTACACGCTAAAGATAATTTTTTTTTGTTAAAAATGTCAACAATAACTTATTTTTTTCCTTGAGAGCTATACTGAAATGTGAAATTATGCACTTATTAAAACCTATAACCATCTGTTGAACCTAATGTTTTGTAAAAATAAAACGTTATCTTAATTAACATGCTTATTTTAATCAAATAGTTCAATTTATATATATATATATATATATATATATNTATATATGGCATAAGCATAAATATAAATCTATATAAAATGTTTTTACGTAAAAATACTCTTTAATTAATTTACAATTAACACAATTTTGTATTGAATTGAACTACATATTTTGATATTCGTAGTTTTTAACCAAATTTTGGAAATGTAGGTCCATTTGTTTGTTTTTTTAATAAATAAGTATTACAGCGAATTCTTTTTATTCTATTTAAGCGATCTGAAATAATATTTTTAAATTTGTATCTCAAGCAAAAACGGGGAAAAGTTTAATACCGAGAATTTAAGAAAGAATTGTCAAATTAGATTAGTTGATTTAGTTAATATAATGCGCTTCTTTATATATTCTAATGATCCTATAACTGATTCACTTGTAATATTTATATAGCTATTATATCACCGCAGAAAAAGTCCTGGAACTGCTTTTAAAACCAACTTTAAGACACACACCATATTCTATACATTTTGAAAAATGATATAAATAGCTTGAAAAATAGATTATTGAGAAATTCTTTTATGAGAGATTATTTTTGGAACTTTATTTGATTATTGTTTCAAATGGAAAAATTGTTATTGGATGATATTCATAATTATAGATTACTTTTAGATAGATATTTATCGAGTTATTTCAATCAAAAACTAATTAAGACGCCTTTACATCATTAAATAATTCCTATAATAGATTATTACATTTTGAACCCTTCTCAGCAATATTAAGTCCGATATCAATGTTTTAATGCAGAGTTAAATAAACACAATAAATTTTCCAATTGTCGGCTTTTGAGGAATTCTTTTCAAAATAAAATATATATTTTTAAAATTTGCTTTTAATTTTTTAAGCAAATTTCGTTGTTAGAATCAATCCAAATCATAAGACATTTTACGAATAAATCTAACTTAACTTTTCAACACGAAATCTTTTTAATTTCTGAAACTTAAGTTTCGTTTCCACAGCTAAAGTTAGTGATCAATTCTTATCTTTTCTGATTTGTTTAACTAATAAAGCTTTAGGCTTTTGAGAAATTCTATAATACATTTCCATTTAATGCAAATTTCATTAAAAATAAGAATGGCTCTCTTATAGTTCATGATTTATGCCTCAACAAAATTTAACCATTATTGAATTATTAATTTCATTTTGATTATATGAACCTCAAAATTCTTTTATAGAGAAAAATTAAGTTCATTAATCATTGTATTCAAGTTTATAACTTAAAAGGAAGAGTAAAAAGTCCTAGCATAAAATGAGAAATAGTAGTTTATTTTAGCTAAAAGTTTTGAGCTATTATTCTAACTTGACAGACAAAATTTATTCGCCTTGCCATGTAAACTTGATAAATATAGTTAGCAATAAAGAATACTCTATAAAGGAAGATAAAACTCAATTTAATTATTCATTCTTTAAGAAAATTCTTCGTAAAAATAATTCAATATTTTTTTACGCCTTCTAATTCAATAAATAGACATATGTCAGTATTTTTTTGAAAACATGTTAAATAATATGGCTTTAATAAAATCGATGAACTTTAAATCAATATTAAAAATAATTTTATGTAAATACGTATCTATACAACAAAATAAATAAATGCAAAAAAAACACGAAAGAAAATTAAGAAAAACAATAAGTCATATTTATTGCGCATAAGCTGCAAGTAAACAGATTCAAAAATTCAAAATGAAGATAAAACAAAGGAAAATTATAGACATATAAAAAAAGGGAGGGGGAATAATAATAATAATAATAATAATAAAAACAGCTTAAAAAAAGGATGAAATATTTTTAAAAATCCGGAAAATAAAAGATATAATCTTTTCATCAGCCCGCACGATTATATCCGCAAAAAAAGTGCTTTCTGATGTTGTATCAATATAGCCAAAGCAAAATATATTAATACAATAGTGTGATGAGTACTCAAAAATTTTTTTTACAAAAATTACAACAAATGATTTTTTAAAAAAATTTCATCCTTTTCTTTTTTTCCTCCCCAGTTGTTTGTTATTTTTTTTATTATTATTTCTCTTTCCCCTTTTTTTTTACATATATCTGTTCTTTTCCTTTGTTTTATCTTCATTTTGAACTTATCTAATGAGTTCTGTTTATTTGCAGCTTATGCGTAATAAACGAAACTTATTGTTTTTCTTAATTTTCTTCGTGTTTTTTTGTATTTATTCATTTTGTCGTATATATATATATA
>NC_092209.1:40014059-40021236 GCF_043381705.1 Parasteatoda tepidariorum | reverse complement strand
TATATATATATATATGAAACATATCTTTTGTCTAGTTTGAATCATAAATGTGTTTTCATCAAAAATTAAAAATCAGGATTCTAAACTAAAACAGTGAAACAGAACAGTGGAACTCAACAGCGGAACAGAAAGATAGACTATGAAGGAATCGAAATTTGTAACCTTTAACGAACCTATAGTGGATGCGCACTTTATACCGAAGTGGAATTTCACGCATATTTCCTAGATACTTGTTTTATAACTGTAGTTCTATCAATTGAAAACTATTTTAATGCTCCGTGGCATATTTGTACACGGTAAACTAGAGGTTGTAAAAATGCGGCTATTATTGCAGTTTTCATTTTGATTCCGAAAAAGAAATAAATGTGAATAAAAGCCCTCCCAAGAAAACGGATCCATATGAGAAAAAGTTTCAGGGAAATAAAAATAGCGAATCGATCACAATAGACGTACTTTATCTCAAAGCTTTAAAAGCCCTACATTTAAAATGTCATGGCGGCTTTCTTAGATACTTAATGACTTGTGATGTATGTACCTATTATGTGTCAACTATTTAAAGAAAAATTATTTTTACAACATTTAAAATGTTATTTTTGGCCCGAGTTGTTTCTCATAGCTGATTTTCCGTTTCTTTTGAATGAATTTTTATTCATTGTAGTTATTCGTTTTTTTTATTTATTTACCAATGATAATGTTGAACAGGTAACTCTGGTAAGACCTTAACTATATCTTTATATAAGAAACTTATTTCAAAATGTAAAGAAAAAAAAACAGTTTAATTATGCCTTTAAGGAAATATATTTTTAGCACAGCTAATGTGGATGTAGGAATTCTCCGACTTTTGCTCATTTTCAATTTTATTTAAGTGTAACACTATTATGTAGTTGAAACTCGAGAAGATGTGAAGGGATTATTTCTATCCATGCGATTTAAATCAGATTTATTTGGACACCTGTAAGCGACGTTGAGCGCGTGTTTTGAACCAGATTGACTTCTGAATTGACAAACGCAATGAGTTACTCCATGTATCCCTTTCATAGTCTGCGTAAGCAAAAAAAAAAGTAATTGTGACATTTTTTATTTGCTTGGTTTTTACAATTGTAAAATATTCAAAGTTTTGCAGTAGGTTCAAGAATTAACATGGATTATTACAAACATGGAAAACGATGAACTTCAATATGTTATATGAGTTGACGTTATCAATGACATTAATTTATTTCAAATGAAATAATTGTTAGCGAATTGTTTATACGAATTTTAGCCCTTTGAGTTGAGTTCAATGAATAATATGTGCAATTTTACTAAAAAGACGGTTTCATTCGAAAGAAATTAATACTTGTTATGAAATATTGTTGATTGAAGTAGTTGATATATTTCCCATTAATTGTAGTACTTAGTTGCAGTATTAGTTGTAAGGTAGTATTGGTAGAATAGTTAAATTGAACATGATGATTAACACTGGTCGAAAATTGTTTATGAATATTTGTAGGTAATTATTACTATCTGTTTGTTCAATTATTCTATTGTCAAAAGTGATGAATACTTCCAATTATTTTTTTTCAGTTCACACGTTGGTGGGTCATTTAATAACTACAAGTATACTAATATAGGTATTAAATATTATATTGATATATTTGGAGATTATTAAAACTGCACCAATACTAATCTATTTCAGTACCGATAATTTGGAATTAAGTGTTTTTCGGCCCCTCGTAAGGGATATGTACCTGAGAAAAATCACTTAATAATGGTAAATTTTAACTGTCATGAATTGGCAGCTAGCAATAGCCAAGTGACGCTAAATACATCTTCTCTTTATAACAATAGTATGAATTACAAACAACAAGCTTTGCTTACTTCAATAAAGTAAAACCATTGGCCGAGATAGCCTAGTTGGTAGGGCACTAAGCCCATGTCCAAGAAGTCATGGGTTCGATACCCGCCAGCCAAAGACTCCCCGCGTAGTGAATGGTGACTGATGCACGTTAAATCTGTAGAGTCACAAAGTCCTCCACGAGTCACAAATCAAACCTCTTGCTGTACCGATCCAGGAGTTTCCTTATCTTCTGAATTGGTTCAAAATTACAAGGCTAGGGAGTTGAACATTAATTGTCGTAGGCCAAATATTGCGTCGGCTATTCAACGACGGATATAAAATAAGATAAAAATAACGTAAAACCACCGAAAATTACGACGTATAATATTAAATTTAAAAAAATTGCACTATTTTAGCTATATTAATTAAAACACGTGGTGAAAGAACCAGGTAAGTGGCATTTTCAGATCGGAGAAAGAAAATGTATTCTCAATTTATTAGAAAATGGGACTAATAATTCTTTGATTTATTTGATTAACCACTGCCTAATTTGAAATAAAAATCATGCAAGCTTACTAGAAACTAATATGGATTATTTATGGTAAGATGAAAGTGAAAACAGAAACAGTTCTTTTATATTAAACGTACCCATATTAAAGCAAACAATTATGTTTATGTTATTTTCCCTAATGCATTAATTACCCTAAATATGTCGTTCGCCAAGTTCTTCCATCAAGCTCTTTAATTATGTCGGTATATGCTTTTTAGTTCTGTGAATAATTGCGTTGTGTTTCTCAGTACTGATTTATTGATTCTTTTCTTTTTATTTTATTCTCCCCATGAGAAGAACGGGTATTCAGCTAGTAATTTTATAAATATGTTTTTTTTTCTTCTGTCCTCAACAAAATGATTATTTTAAGAATTTCAGAATTTTTTTTTATTAGCGTAAATGTTTCGATACATTGAAACTTCAAAGTATCACATTCTTAGAAGATCTCACATTTAAGTATTATTTCACCAGCTGTTTCTGTCACGACATACAGGGATTTAATAAAAACTCTACTAACGCTTGTCATTGTATATAAAAAGCAGTAAAATTCCAACATAGAAATCTTCTTAAAAAAAAGTAGAATTTCAAGGAACTCGTTTTTTTTCCATTTCAAAAAACCAAACCAAGCTTACGTTTAAGCCAAAAACAGTAGTGAAGCGGTGCAGCTCTATATCGAGCACCCTGACATATGTCATCATTTGTAGAATATCCCGTTCGCAAAATTTTCCATTCCTTCAAGAAACCATATACTTCTAG
The DNA here is from genome assembly GCF_043381705.1 of Parasteatoda tepidariorum. Classification (NCBI taxonomy): domain Eukaryota; kingdom Metazoa; phylum Arthropoda; class Arachnida; order Araneae; family Theridiidae; genus Parasteatoda; species Parasteatoda tepidariorum. Next base: position 40,018,114 of record NC_092209.1, on the reverse strand, counting down.
TCTTGAAAAAGGTTCAACCCTTAGATAGTTCATGAAATTTATCATTGTGTATATAAAAGTAAAAAGGGTGCTTTCCAGTTGGAGAGAAAATGGAATAGAGACTAAAAAAGTATGGAATACATCAGGGTCTGGAACTAAGAGATGTGATTCAACTTTTCTTTTCTGTCATTGATGTTGCCCTTGACTTGACAGTTAAGACAATGTTGTGCTTCAGTTGAGCTATTCTATGGGGCAGAGGGTGCTTGAGTGTCTCGTTCATTTCACCTATTTTCTGAAACAGTCTGTAATTGTCTTTCCGTTTTGGAAAAATCATCCATAACACTGTCTCTTTTTCTTTTAGTATATTATGAGAGGATCGGAAAGACGTGTTATCTTTTCTGCAACAGCAAAAAAATAAATAAATTCCTTCATTTTAAAAAATTCCATTTTTATGCAGTTTTTATTACAGTGCTTTCCTGTTTGAAACTAGAGTTTCTTCATTTAAGAAGGATATGATTTAGTCTACTGAAAATACATCAAGTATATACATATTATTTGAAACCTAAAATTCATGAGTTTAACAGGTAGGGGAGAGTCGGGTCGCCCCGCCCACTTAAGGAGTATTGCTTATATTTCTGAATAATATTGAGTAATAATCAATATTTTTGTACGTTTCTATTGTTTTATCATCTAATTAAATAATGCAAAGAGAATAAACCAAAAAAAAAGAATAGTTTAACTTAAAAAAATAGAAATTTAAAAAAACATGTTTTTCAGCTCTTTTCAAACTGTTTCGGGTAGCCCCGCCCAGTTACAAAAATTATGCTTCTTGACTATTTTTTCAGGTGTAAATGAAAATGACCAATGTATTGACAATAGATAAACCTCGTTTATCATTTTTATCACAAAATTATTTTATTTATTACATATTTATATACTTTTAGTGAAGTCTATCATTTAATAACAATCATTTTATAAGAACAATATTTGTTGTTAAAAATACATATAACATTCAAATTTGAAGCAATAAAATAATAATCTTTGCAATCGTACATTTATCGACGAAATAAAATTGGGCGGTGATGCCCGACATTCATGTGAGCGGGGCTACTCGAAATCCAATTTTTTTGTAAATTTGTAATTACTCGAACAATTTCTTGCATATAAACTTCTTTCTATGTGGAAATTAAACTTAAGACTACATACTTTAATGCTGTATGTATAAAAAAATTATTTTTTTAGTATTAAAATGAAGTTTAATCGAAAAATTCAACCAATTTTTCTTAATTTCATGACTACTGTATTCAACATATTTTCCAAATCATTGTTTACCATATTAAAAGCTGCATAAATACTTGAAACTTTGAAAATAATCTTTTTTTAATATAACAATTAATGTCGGATGGCCCATTGACTTGAAAAAATATTTTATACATATGAAATTGACATTTGGCGGGCGTACCCGCTGGGTGGGGCTACCCGACTCTCCCCTATACCAAAAATGCAAATCAAAATCTAATGTCTGCAAGATATATTATAATTTTTTGTCCTCTACTTACATCAAACGATTATTCTGAGTGTATTTTAATTTTATCTCTATTAAAATTGAGATTAAATGTCTAAAGATTAGACCATTAATTTATGCCTTGAAGTACATTATTAGTTTCTGTATTGTTTGGATATGCAACGTATATACAATACGTGTATCACACTTATATGATATGTTGTATATGATACATTATATGAGACATTTACACTTTTCAAAGCATTTACACATGACAAAAGCTCACGTTTCTTAGTAGACTACGAGCTCATGATTTTAGACTATGTAACTATGCAATTACATACATATCACAATTCCATGTATGATAATTAAACTTTTATTACATGTTACCAATATTTTACTAAGTAGATGAATATTTTATGTTTATTAAGTACCATTGTTCATAATAACTATCGTTTGTTGACAAATTTTGGGTTTATTTATTTATTATTATTATTTAGAGAAATTTGTTTGGATATTAAATGACTTATTAATTAGTTTCATCTCTTTCGGTCTTGTATCCAAGACAATAAAAACTTTTAAATTAGTTAGTTCATCATTTATTTTATGATTATTGTTTGTCTAATAAGTGGGTCATGAGTATAGGTTCATTTAATAGATAATAAATTCAAAATGCAATTGATATACTGCGTATTACTTATAATAAAATCGTAGTACTTATATTAAAACTGTTTTTTAAGCATATTATATCTATTTACGATCAAAATATTCATCTTTTAAATGTTTGAAAGCTAAATTTATTTGTTCTTTATCGCTTTATCTGGCAAAAAATATAAAAATCATGATACTAAAATTGTTAATACAGATATTTTAACTAACCATTATTTTGCAGAATTTACTAAAACCAAAATAATTTGGATCTAAAGCCAAAAGATTAGTTCTAATCTCAGATTATGCAGAACTATTATTCCCGAAAGGAGTTTTATGTTATAGTTTGCTTTGTGCGGCGTAGTTATTATAACGTAGTAATGGAAAGTTAATGAGTACTTCGGGGAAGGCTGTTTACGAAAATGAAGAAAGGTGAATAGAACTAGAATTTATTGCTAGCTTTATTCAAAGGAATAATAATTTTCTTTTAGGTCATCAGGAAAATTCTAAACGAGATACCGTACACACTTTATGTAGTCTCCTGAATTAATTAACTTCGATAAAAAAATTAAATCAGATAAAAATTGCTGAAAAACTAATCTTAACCAGTTAATGACTACGAGGCTTTATACATCATTTTTAAATGCTATAAATAAATTAAAATAATTTCTGACCTGAATTTATTTTTTCGTTTAATAAAATTAAGAGGTTCATAATTATTAAATATCATTATGAGTTTTAAACATTGGGGTATACTTTTAAAAAACACTGAAGAAGTTATTGCCTTCATTTTTTTTTCTATTTGAAATAGTTGAAAACATTATAAACTGAAAACATAATAAAATTTAATTGACGTGAAATAAATTAAGAAAGTTACTGAAAAATAATTGCCTGAAAATGTTTATTTCTTTTTCATGAAGTCTAAAAAAATTACTGAATGGAAAGATCCAAAGTAAAATTTTAAAAAAGCATTAAACAAATAAAAAATAAATTGAAAAGCATTAATGTATCTGAAATTTCATGAGAAAGCTGAATAAAATTAAAGAGCTAAAAAAATATAATTTTATTCACGATACAGTTGATACATATTTTTTATCTGAAATTTTATTTGCAATTTATGCACAATCACACTTCCATGTTGATTGAATAAATATATTTTCTTCATTATCATAGTTATTATAATTTCAGAAAAGCAGCCTAAAACGTAAGAATCATATGAATAAAGCTTATGAATAACCATATGAATAAAACTTATTAGTTAAATAATAAAATAAACATACAATTAAGTTCTCCATAAATAGACTGAATAAAAATCAATTAGTATAAAAAAAATATATTATTAATAACGATATAATTTATATATTTTTATCTGAAATTTAATTTATTATTTATGCATAAATGCACTTACATATGTATTGAATAAGTATATTCTTTTCATTATCAATCACATTCTAATTTTACATCAATCACATTTTAATTTTGCCTATATCCTAAGCTTATCTGAGCAGCCGCTAAAAAAACCTTTGCTTGAATTAAATAAGTTTTCTAGACAAATGAATAAAATTAATTTGTTAGTTAATTGAATTAACTAAAATTAAATTGACTATCAATTAGTTGAATAGAATTAATTAGTTAAGAAGAAGTATGTTATTAATAAAGATATAATCTATATATTTTTATCTGAAATTGTATTTACTATTTATGCCCAATTGTACTTGCAGGTATTTTGAATAAATATATTTTCTACTTTATCAGTGATATTCTAATTTTAAATAAGTAGCCGATAGTCTGAGCTTATAACAGCAGCCGGGCGCAAAGACCTATTTTTTAGTCAAACAAGTTTCCTATACATATGCATACAATTAATTAGTTAGATAATTAAATAATTATATATATATATATATATATATATATATATACCTTT
>NC_092209.1:39998546-40013848 GCF_043381705.1 Parasteatoda tepidariorum | reverse complement strand
AGAGAGAGAGAGAGAGAGAGAGAGAGAGAGTCATTATCAATGATATTCTAATTTTATATAACTGCCTGTAACCTCTTATATGAGGAGCGCTCGGAACAAAGCTTTTTCTTGAGTTAAAAAGTTTCTTGACATATGAATAAATTTAATCAGTTAAATAATATATTAACTGAAAAATAAATTATGTGAATAAAATTAACAAGTTAAAAAATGTGCTATAGATATAGTTTATCTGAAAAAATATAGTTTTATCTGAAATTTTATTTTCTATTTATGCTCAAACGTGCTTACATATATATGAAGTAAATATATTTTTTTCTTTATCAATGATATTATAATTTTATATAAGCACTCGTCAGAAAACTTTTCTTGAGTTAAATAAGTTTTCTAGATATATAAGCAACTCAATCATTTTATAGATTAGTAGAATCAATGCACCATATTCTGATTTAATAAATAACTGCGCGATTTTGTTTATGGATATATGTTTAGATATGATGTTATGTTAGTACTTATCTTAACTAAGACTCTCCTAACTATCTTAGTTAAGTGTTCCTCGAAAAGCAATTCTTTTGTCTTTTCCCTTGAGAGGATCCGTTGTTGGAAGCCATTGATTTATTATGATTTCCAAGCATCTAACTTTGAGTGGTGGTTCATCTTACTTCGATATAAATTTTTGTGAATTAGGTTATATGAATAGGTTATATATTTTTTGCAATGTTCAAGTAAATTAGGTTATATTTTCTTGCAATATTCAAGTCGATAAAAATTTGTCTTTATGGTCACATATTTTCCAATTTTATTTTAAATAATTTGAGAAATATTTTAGTCTCCTAGAGATGGTTGAAAATATTTTTTTTTCGGGGTCGGAAATGCAAGTTTTACATTTTTTATAGTATAAATAGCAATAAACCTTAGTTAAGTTAAAAACAGTAAGAGTTTACAGTGAGGAAAAAAAGTATGATCGAACTTATCAGAGTATGGTAAAATTTACCATGGATTAAATATGGAAAAATTTATCATGTATCTGGCAATAGAGAAACGCCAAAAAACCTATTAAATTTTTAAAGAAGCTCTTTTGTAATAAATTCGGTAAAATTCGCAATAAGATATGGTCTTATTATATGCGATAAAATTTGGTAATTTAGATACTTAGGAGTATGGCCATGGCCAAAAAACCAATTATTCTTTTAATTTACTTTTCAGTTTTGTATTTTTTATTAAATGTGTGGTAGTAAAGACTACAATGTTGAAAACCAGGTTTTCCGGAAAACCGTTAACATATGAACGGAAAAATTATAAAATGAATGCTTTAAATACCGTTTATTTTTTATTAACCACAATTATGTTTTTTTTTACCATAAATGTCATTACCAAACAGTATGGCAAGTTTGCCAGAATTTCTTTCTCCTCGTAATATACAAAGTAAGAGCAAAAAATTTTGAGGAGAGCTAAATTACATTTCATTCACCGGTTTTCTTTATAATATTTTTTACTTAAGGTTTTTGAACTTGAAAACTAAAATTTGTCTTGCTAGGAGGCTTCGCTCCCTGCTCGCCAACCCCCGGAACTGCTTTCGCAGTTCATTTCGGATTGCTTCGCAATCCGATGCTCGCTTTGCTCGCTCATTGAATACGTTCTTAATGTCTAGCTTTTGTATACTCTTTTAAACACTGAAGTTCCGAAAACTTTTCACTGTAGAAAATTCTATACCTGTGCATTTCAATATTAATTTGAAATTGCAAACAGTTCACATATTTCAGTTGTTGAGAAAAGTAACTGTTGTAAGTTTTGTTCTAAAGTCTTTCACACCAGAGGGCTAAAACCATGTGTTGTAAAACAATATGAAATAGTACTGAACGCCGCATGTAAAGCATCGGCTTCGATGAAGATAATTTTGTGAGAATTTTTTTGTTAATTCAGTGAGAATTCACCCGATTAGCCATATGATGCTCACTACGTGCTCTTGCGCGCGGAAGCCTTTCAATTAAAGCGTATTAGAGTTTTTTTATAATATAGATTGGCCATATGATGCTCACTACGTGCTCTTGCGCGCCGAAGCAAATCAATTAAAAATGAAAACTGTTGTCAACGCGAGAAAAGAAATATCATCGGTTTTATTGATACATACGTATTAGCGTTTTATATAATGTAGATTATTTATGTTTCAGCATGAAAAAAAATGTTTTTTAACTTTTAAAAAGACGAAATTAAACTTCGTTTATAACATACTGTAAGACTTAAATATTTTTAAATGTGGCTCAAAAAGTTTTTTTTTTAAAAATATGTGACCAAGGTGACAATTTTGTATCCAATGGATCTTTACCGGAATTTTAATTCCGAAAAAATAATTTCATGCTGCACCTGATTGTAAAACAATATATTGTTTTGTGTAGAATGTAGGCTTAAACATAAAAAAATGTAATAGATAATTTTTTTAATTACATTAATTAAAAAATCATCTTAATTAAGAAACCTAAAAGCTTACAATATTCTAGTAATATAGAAATAATATTTAGAAGTGATAAATAGATTTAAATCACAAAGATATCCTTTATATTATTCTTTTAATGATAAGTTTGTAGAAACTATGTAATTCTAATTTTCAATTTTCACTTTTTAATTTGATTTAACTAAATAAATTAATACATGCGTAATTATGCAGATGGTAGCAAGATTTTTTTAAACTATTTAAAAAATAAAGGGTAATCATTGATCATTCCGTTTTCACCGTTTATACTTCGCGAATTTTTATTTTTCTGAACTAGAAATATTTGCAATTTTAATATTCTGGGACAACTTTGAATTAAAAAAAATAACGTTTACAATGAAGTACATTGAGTCCATTTTTAAAAATATACTTTAAAATTTTATTACACAGTACTTGGATATTGTAGATACGTTGTTATTACTTTCTACCCAAGCAATTTCTTTTCATAAACTATCACACTTATATGACGGAAGAATATATATGTATATTTCATGTACTTTCAAGTATACTTTTCAGAAATAGTTTAATATAATTTTACGCCCTTATTCATTCAAAATTCGGGAAAGTTCTACATATTTCATTGAACTTTTCAAAAAGATTACAATGAATCTTAAGATCACACTGAACTCGCAAATTACATCCCTAGCTTTTAGCAGACTCATTTTTTTTTTCTATTGTATTATAAATTTTGACGTAAATTTTAAAAAAAATGTGTGTACTTAATTTAAAGAACACATGGTAATTAGAATAAATTTATGTACACAAGATGAATATTAATATATTTTAAGATAATTTGAATTCGTCTTTTAAGGCTTCATCATTCCTTATCTAATTTTATTCGAATTGGATATCGTTAAATATTTATATTTTTCGTAATTTTCAAAATCTTAGAGTAAGAATACTGATAAGAAACATTTAAATTTTTGAAACCAATAATTTGTGAAAAATTTATGATCTTATTTATAAATTTTCAGGATAAGTGGAATAATATAATAAATAACACTATATGAAAGCTGTTGATTAAAAATTGTAGCTGAGTTTTTCTAATGAGTCCGGGGATAATATTTTTATTTTATTGCAAACATTGAGAGAAATTTAAAATCTTATAAGCACAGGAGACAAATAATAGTCTAGTAAAATTCTTTTATTTCAAAAATTCATTTATATTATTTCATTAAAACTCATTTATTTATAATTTATTTTAAATCATTCAGTATTAATTCATTCACTATTATTTTATTCAAAATCCATCTACATTTTTATATGATTATTCTATATCATTTGCTTAAATTCATTACTTTTTTTTATATTTCATTATTCAAAATTCATTTCATTATTTATTAATATGGATTTTCATAGATTTTGTTTTGATATATTTAGTTATAAAATTTCTGTTTTTAATTTTCATTTCACATTGAAAAATAAATTCCTATAAAATTATCGTACTGTATGGTAAGAACATTTCTGGTAAAAAAATATAATTCTGCTTTTAAGACCAAAATACATGGTTTTTAAACCATTCGTCTGGAAATTTTTTCGTTCACATGGTAATGGTTTACAAGAAAATATCTCTTTTTTTTTTAAAAAAAAAGCAATTTTCCTATTACTACACATTTAATAAAAAATCCAAAGCTGAAAAGTAAATCGAGTAGAAGAGTTAATATGCTAAGCTCTAAGTATCATCATAACATTTTAGCAGATTTAGTAAATGCTATTGCATATTATAAAAGCATATTTTATTGTTATCCTAACCTAATTATACCTAATTATATTATCTAAAATTTAAATATTATTTAATGTCTTAAATTGATTTTTTTAACTTTGATAACGCTTTAACTTCATCGGAATAATATTTTGCCATCATGAAAAACATTTTCAATTTTTATCCTTAAATCACTTAATATTCAATAAGAAACAGATATTAAAAATTATGCCGATAAACAGAAAACGCTTACTTTCTTATTTCTGAAAGACATTTGATCGTAATTAAAGAAACCTAACAATTAAAACTTTCATTCAAACCATTTTCCTGGGGATGTAGAAGTCTTTTTGTCTCAAAAAATACATTTACTAATACTCCATTTAATTAAGGATACTTTTTTAGTTATTACGAAGTTTTGAAATTGTATGCATTTTGTGTGATTTTAAATTTAAAAAAATATTGTTATATTAATTAAGCAAATTCTCTTTTGACTTGTATCAAAACAAAAAAAAGGGAAAAATCTTTTCACCAAATGCGATTTTTTTACAATTAATTATCTTTTGCAGAAATAAAATCCATGACGTTTATTGTATTTAACAATTAAATGAAATAAACTTAATTTTATTTAAAGGAGACAACAATGAAAAATAAAATAAGCTAATTAACTTCGTACGTTTTAAAGAGCTTGCTATTATAAAAATTCATTTATCTATAAATGTTGTTTAATCTGAATTGAGATGTTCAAGCTCCAAATATTTTTTATCATGATTAAATGAATAAATATTTTTATTAATTTTTATTGAAAATATATTGCAAATTTAAAAATAATACTAAAAAATTCTAGTAAATACTTTTGATTTGAATAAATTTGATTTTAAATTGTACTAAACCAGACTGTCAAAATTTCCGGATCAAATTACAGTATAAAGTTGCATTTTGGGTGCATCATCAGTAAAATCCCTTTTATCGTAAAATATTGTATCGTACTTTTTACAGCAAAACATAAATTTCAATTTTTACAATAAAATTTATTTAATTTAATGGGATTCTGTAGTTTTATAGTGATTATTACTGTAAAAGTTGCGTTACAGCAAATTTTCTGTTCCTTAACATGTTTCGGTAAAAATGGATTTTACGGTAAAATGTGCCGGCATCCTGAGTGCCAATACGTTTTACTGAAATCTGAATCGAAAATTTTTACTGCGCCTTTTACATAATATTATTGCTTTCTTATTCACTTTTATATTTTAATAAAAGCAATTTAGTTATTAAATTCGCCATTTTATCGGACATTTTCGTTTTGTATTACTTTTGTTTGAAAGAGTTTCACAGGTAAGTTAGTCGATAATAAAAACCTGCATTTGGAAGTTTCCAATTTAATTAATTTTTTTCTTCGTTACTTTGCGTGCAAAGGAATAAAGTAAGCTCTACGAAAAGCGTTATGACCGATTTATGAAGATTTGCAGAAGAATAGAAAAATTTATAGAGCCTGCCAATAAATTTCATATTTATCATTGAGTAAAATATATCTCGCTTATTTATATTGAAAATAACACACATTTACAGGTGTTATCGTCTATGCATGCGAATAAATTCGTAGAATTTTTTTCTATCAAATATTATGTTTTATGTGTTTTGATTTGTATCATTTATCTTCATCATTATATTGTATCACTCATTTGTATCAATTCAAAGTATGCAAAATAATGCTAATAAAATGCATCTTAAATAATGTTTAGAAAATCAATGAAGTGTAGAACATAAGAACAGTTTTTATTTTTTAAATGAGGTAAAATTTTAATAAACATGATTTGATTTATAAAAAAATAGGTGATAAGATATAATACTGTGTTTTCTAAAAAGTCGCAGTGATTTTTTTTCCAAAATTAAACAAAGCCACATTTATTTTTCTCGGATTAAATAAAGCAACATTGACTTTTGTAACATTGACCTGGATGCAATGAAAACCAATGAAAACCAATTTTATTAGATAAGAATGCAAAAATGCCCTTTATACACGGAGAAAAAAAATCTGGTTAAATTACCCTACTTTCTGGTAATGACATTTCCGGTAAAGAGAAAATAATTCCGGTTATTAAACCAAAATATACAGTACTTTTTCCATTCCTTTTATAGTTTTACGCTCATATGGTAACGACTTAGCGGAAATTCTGGTTTTTGAAATTATAGTTTTTATAACTACAGATTTAGTGAAAAAATCTAACAAATTCAATCGAATTAATGTCTCTTTTTCTATGATCTAGGTATCTTGATAAAATTACCACATTTACCGAATTTTCCTACACAATTAAACACTATATTCTATCGTTATTTTTACCAAAATCATTTTCAAAGCATTTCGGTAAAAGTTAAATTTTACCATATTCTGTTAGCTTTACCCATACTTTTTTCTAAGTACTTCATGATGCATAACTTAGAACATCCCTTTTTATAAAATTTGAAGAATTAGTAGACACGTACTTGAATATCCATATATATATATATATATANATTTTTATCAAAAATGTTGAGAAGTATAAGACATTTCCTTTATTTTCTTTATTCGTAAGCTATGGTTAAATCTTCATAGGGGCGTTTTTTCTAGTAATGCTATGTCAAAATATTTTTTGGAATTAAAGTGATTTATAATAAGAAATTCCTCTTATATATATATATATATATATATATATATCAGATTTTACTAAAGTTTTTTTTGAAAAGAAAAGCCTATTTAGAGCATCAAAAAATAGTTTTTGATTTATATTTTATAGAAACTGCACTGTAAGAAATTCTGGATCAAATTACAGTAAAAAATACTGATACACAAGCTGATGGTACTTTTTACCAAAAAATCCATTTTCACTGGAACATGCTACGGAATAAAATATCTGATATATCTAAATTTTCTAAATTTTCTGAAACCTTCTAATTAAGTAAATATTACTGTAAGTATTACGGTATATATTTTACAGTTAAAAGGAATTTCACGGATTTACGGTATTTTATACCGCTATTTGATACAAACTTTTTTACAGTGAGTGACTTATTTAGATTTTAAATTGAGATATATAGACTATCATAGCATGAAAATTATCAATTTATTTAGTAAATTAAACCAATAAGTGACAGTATATGAGAATGAATCACACAATAACTTTACTTAAATCTAAAAACAAATATCTAAAAATAGAAATTGTACATTATGTCTTAATTCAGATTTAATTTCACGATATTTTTTTATTAACTAATTTTGTTAAAGTTCAAAATTCTCTTAAGTATTATTTTATTAGCCTAGAGGAACAATATATTTAAGAAATTACAATAATTTTTCCCTAAAAGCAAATTATGTGTTATATCTCGAATAATTAAAATTAAAAGTATCATTTAAAAGTAAACTTTATCTTCCTTAAGAATCACTCGACAGGATTTTCAAACCAACAACAATTTCTAATTGCGGTAAAAACTTAACAGACATATCTAAACTCTCACCTATTTACAGAAACGTTACTAAGTTGTCTCTCATCTAATTAATTCCGAAGAAAGTTTAGTTCGATTTTAGAATAACCTTATGTCGATACGATTATCTCTATTTAGAATAGCAGATTGCATAATGAGCATTTAATACCCTCGGTGAGATATGAGAATCCTCCGAAGAGATTCGACCGAAAATTTTCGGACGAGGTTAATTATAGAATCAAAATGAAGATACTTAAGGAGAAATCGAGAACCTATGTTAGGTGATTACGGGAATTACATGAGATTTTAGAAACGCATCTTTGATTAATTCTTCATAAGAGTTGTGGCATGTTTAGAGTAGAATGAGATGCAATTCAAGCTATCAGATTATGGAAATAGGTAATGTATTCAGTAAGTAAAGGAAATATGTCAGTGTTGATAAGGATAAATTTAATTTCTTAAAAAAAATTGATAAATACTTTTAATTTGCTATAAATATTTTGAAAGATGCTTTTAAGTCATATTTAGGAAATATTTGCTCCAAAAAACTATAAATGATATTAACATATGAATATATAAGAAATAAAATATAACTTTGAACTGATAGTTTAAAAGAATAAAGTACTGAAAGTATGGAAAAAAGTACTGACATTATAGTTAAGTTAAATAAATATTAAGAATCTTGAATGAGTCCATGTTTCTCTGCTTTAGTATTTTTATCGTACTTTTTTCAAGAATGATTATACACTGTTCGAAATTTTTTTGAGAAAATTGACTTAATAGTAATTTACTTAATTGTTTCTAAATTCTAAAACTTAGTTTCTTGTAGTGGGTACTTATTAAAGGCGACAGGGCTAATCTGTCAGTCTCATGACCGACACAACTGGGTTTCGAGTTCCAACATCGACGCCACAGTATTTTCTCCTTTAACTCATGATGAATTTCCAGTGTCCTGCACTGTCCATTGTCCATTATCGAGCGAAAAGCCTTGCTCCTATATTCAGTTACATTTCTTTTTTTACGGTTTTGAAACCGTTTCAAAACCGTAAAAGTAAAAATTGTCCGCACAAAATTATGGTAAAATAACCGGTAAATGATCTTTACTGGTTATTTTACCATAATTTTAGAATTAAAACTCTAACAGTGAATGTAGAGACAGCCTTCTTGCCTATATTTTTACTTATGCGCTACTGCCTAAGGGAACGACCGAAAGTCTGGACTCCTTAATGTTAATTTCACTTTTTGTATATTTTGCTGTATCTCCGGAAATAATTAAGTGAATCAAAATAATTTTATGTATGATCATAAAATGTACTTACCCAAAGATAATTAAATCCACGCAAAATTAATTCCTTGTGATTATTCCTTAATTTTATAAATCAGTTTAATGAAAAGATAAATTAAAATTGAAGAAAAACAAATTTTCACAGTATTTTATCTATTTAGGTTTAAATGGCAAAATCCAAAATGTGATGGAAATCAATCGATTAGTGGCTGAATAATAAAAATGCAGGAATGTGTCTTGTTTTAGGTGCAAATCGTGACAACAGTAAAGGGCCAGGACTTTTAACTGCTTAAACTACTGAACTGTATTTCCCAGATTGAGACTACCCTCTTCATTTTAAGAGTCAAGAATTCGAATAAGTCAAAATAAAAGTATGCGTATTCAGTGAAAGTATTTTATTGAGCATGATTTCTTAGCTCAAAATATAGTCTTCGCTAATTAGTTAAAAATTAAAAAGTTAGACTGTCGATCTAATTATATCGAATTTTAATGCATAAAAATTCCGATCATTACTTCAAAAATTATTATTGGTATTTTTTCTTTTGTTATTTTGAGCACTGTTATTGTCTTTATCCTTATGAATTTAATATAGCTCAATCTATAGTTAAGAAAACGAAAAACATAGTTTCGTTTATTTTATATAAGCATATTTTCTGTATTTTTTATTAAAAAAAATTTAAAAGGAACTAATACTTATATAATATACTTTTGGTTATCGAAATCCCTTCAAATCTATTCAATTTGCAACAAATGGGCACTCAACTATAGGGTTAAAATAAAATGATTTTGAAAGAGAATTAAAATATTCTTACAATTTAACATGGTATTCAAAAACATTTGATCCGTTTTTCTTCGCTTAAATAGCTAGAACTAAATAATATATATTAATTATATTGAGTCTTTATAAGTAAAAAAACTAATCATTGGATAATAACTAATCTAGATACTTTCCTTTTTATTTTTTTACTATACTTATCACTATTCTTACAAAATTAATGTTACTCAGTTAATAATTGCACTTTTGTAATTTTAAAACTCATTCAAACGCACTTATTTTGATATTTTTTATTAAAAATACTTTAAAAGAACTAACACTATTTTTAATATACTGGTGGCTATCAAAGTTCCTTTAGACCTATTGAATTTACATTAAAAAGTAAAATTTAAAAGTCGACTATAAGATCAAAATAAAGTGATTTTGCAGGAGTACTAAAATACTTCTCTTTTTAATTCAATATAGTATTTAAATGCATTTGATGCATTTTTATTCGCTTAAGTGGCTCAAAATGTATTTTTAAGCAGTAAATGGAATTAGATAAAATACAATAAAAACTCTATTGACCATAAAAATTCATTACTGTTTTATGACCTACAACGATTTCATTGAAAATTCTTTAAGAGCACTTTAATACGCCTCACATATAGAAAAATGAATTTTTCATTTCCTGTCCTAAACGCAGCGTGGAAATAAGTACTGCTGAGTCCTATGAATGGCTTTTAAGGAGGCTTTATGTCTAAAAATATTTTTCTCAAGAGGATCTAAAAAGTAAATTAAAGAAAATAATTTATTTTTATTTAAACTTAATATGACAGGTAATAGGCAATTCTTTTTAAAAAAAATATTATTTAACTAAGCATTAAACTTTTTTTTTAAATAGAATTAGTAAATTCTTTAACTCTTGATGCAGAATTTTTATTAAACAAATTTTTCAAACTTTTTTCATTATTTGGTATTATTTAAGAACAAAATAAGTGAAAAATTTATTGTAATGAAAGACAGCATAAAACGTGGTGTCTTTTTCTGCGTTTATGGTAAAATCTTCATGAAAAGGCTCGTATACAATTTGCACTTATTTTCATTAATTTATGTCTAAGGGAAACTAAGTGTCGTCGGCCTTCTGAGCCCAAGTCTGCGGGTTCGATCCCCGGCCCAGAATCCGGATTTTCAGGATGCAGAAAATTCTCACCGGCCATGTCGTATGATTATGCGGCATGTAAAATATCCCTGGAGTGCCTTATTGGCTATTGGCATTTCCGGCAAAATAGTCTCGATGCTGCCATCTAGTGTGGCAGAAACTAGACGTCCAAATTAAAATGACCAATGGTATATCACCCATTGTGGTGGTCCTGAAAGAGTGGATACCACTTCTGGAGAACGCACTAGCTCTGCTCATCGGCAAGACTGATTGTGCAGCTCATTGGAAATAAAAGAAAATATCTAAGTGAAACAGTTATTCATCACTGAAATTTATTTAATTTACTAAATCAATTATCGATATATCTTGTAATATATAGGGAAAAAAATCATATTATTATTATATGTCTTAGTAAAAATATAATTTCAAATGTCTAACAGATATTTTTGCAACTATTAGACTACTTTTTAAAATTAAAAAAATGCATTTTACTTGTACTTTCAGCGTCAGAAAAAAAATACATAAAAAGAGCCCTGGCTTTCAATCTGCGTCAAAAAATTTATACCTAAATTACGATAGTTCTTTTCTGATTTTGGCTTGGATTTTTTCTTTTCTTCCTTTTAAATCAGACTTCTTGAAAGATTTTTTCATTATTATTTTTTCTTTTGTGAAAAAGTGACACCTGCAACCATATAAGTTTCACGTAGGTTTTACAAGTGTTCCTCGTGAGATTTCTTTCTTCACTATAGAAAATGACATGTGTCGCACATGTCAAAAGATTTCAAAAAGAGGTACTTACATTCAGAAAGGTTCTGACAGCAGGCATATATTTCTGTAGGTCACATGACCATCAAAAGATGCAGAAATAGTATATTTTGCATTTCTTTCTCAGATTATACTGAAGACAAAAATATGCTGCTAACAAAATTTTACATTAACAGAAATGTGTGCAATTAAGCTGTGTTTTGTTACTTCGACTTATTTTAGTGAAATAAGAGCATGTCTAAGTAATTTTATTTCATGCGTATATAATATATGTACTATTTGCTTACGCAGAGAAATAAATTTCTGGTAAAATCAGAGTAGTGTATGGTGATGACATTTCTGGTAAAAAAAATATTCCAGTAATAAAAAGCATAATCTATTGTCACCATTTAATACAGGGGGATTCTTCGGCCTGCTTTATTCAAACTCCCGTTCTCATGTACACGAGTCCAATGCCCTACTAAGCTGGCTATCCCGGACCTGAACTATTTTTTCTATTTTTATTTTTATTTTTACAACCATAGTTGAACAGCCGTCCAAATTTTTTTCAGTTTACGACTACTAATGTTCAACCTCGCAGCTTTGCAATTTTCAATCCAAGCTCCAGAAAGCAAGGGAACTCCTGGATCAAGTATTGGAGAAAAAATATTATTCGTTAAGGAATTCTTGATGGAATTAACCTTCATTAGCGTTACATGGAAAGGAAAACCATGAAAACCTCACATGATTAGCATGACGGAAAAGGGAATTCTAACCCATGATCCGTCTACCAATAATTATATTTTAAGTCAGTATGGTGGTCGGTGCAAGCAGAGTGCAGAATTTGTATCAATAAGCCACCACTGGAATTCGTACCCGATTCACCTCACTGAAAGGCGAATGTCCTATCTCTTAAGCCACCCCGGATCTACACTAATTATTTTATATCCGTAGCTTACTCCATAGCCTTGTAATTTTGAACCAATCCAGAAGACAAGAAAGTTCCTGAATCAGGATCCTCAGAGGTATCGACTTGTTATGGGAACATGAGGGACTTCATAACTAGACAGATTTAACGCGCATCAGTCACCATTTACTACACGGGGAGTCTTCGAAAGGCGCTGATCAAACCTAGGAACTCTACATATTTGAGGTCACCTTTTCGTACCATTAAGATTGAGTACTAGAACGTGAAAATCTGATCATTAAATCAAACATTGTTCAAGGCCATCCTTCCTTTTGCGCACTAAACAAACATCGTATTTTAACTTTAAAAACTATTCTCTATACTCCTTCTTAGTAATAGTGCCTTTCCAAATCAATTTATAACAGTAAAAAAGGATTTTTTGCTGTTGTATTGAATTTCTTCTTTGATTAAACTTACATGCAAACAAGTACGCAATTCTTTCGAAAAATATATGAGATATAAGAAAAAAATTAAATAGATGAGCATGTTTTATCTTTTTAGATAACATTTTTTTCTTTACAAACAATTATTTATTCCATCAACCTTATAACGCAAACATAACGTTAAGCAGTTTCTTTATCTTATCTAATTCACCTTTTAACATATCGCTTAAGACAATGACATATATTTTTTAATTCTTCTAGCCTTTTAAAGATTTAAGAAAAAAGGTGTCGCTATAAACGGAAGCTGTCGGGAGATTTTCTACTAGCTGCGATTGAATTAAGAGGTAGCTTTGTTATTTTATAAAATCAGATTTTCTGTTTATTTTGATGTGGATTTTTTATTCAAACTTACTTATTTCTAATAGATAAATAAGACTATTTTAAAATAAAAACAATTTTTAAATGTTATAATTAGAAGAGTTGTAAGAGGATTTTAAATAAGAACAATGGGTTTTAATGTTTCTTTCAAAATAGCGACTAAGCGTTTTGACCCTTAATATGACAATAACATGGTCTACAAGTCATGTCTTTTTTATATTGAAAATATTCTTAAAATGTAGTAAGCATAATATGTAAGAACTATTTTAAAATGAGCATTCTTTTAATTAATTTAAAGTTTTAATTTTAACGAGCTGAGAAAGGTTTAAAAAAACAATAATTGGTTTTAATGTTTTTTATGACATCTAAATAATGTTTGAAACTATTACTTCGAAGAACACAAATGTTCGGTTGAGATCTTTTCTAAGAAAAATTTTTAAAATATTCTTAAATTATGCCCATTGTATGTGATAATTATCTTTTTTAATGTAAAATAATAGATTTGCCGTTGAAGTTGTAAATGTCATAATCAAATTATTCAATATGGCATGATCTGAAAGATCAAAGTCATATTGACTATCATGAAAGTGAATGGTGATTATCATAATCATTGAAACTGATTATGATGATTTTTTCCCACTTTTATTGATTGACACCATCAATAAATCGTTAGATTTTGATAACAATGATTTTAACATTTTATAAAAGTTCTCGTGCTATTTCAGTGCTTATTTATTTATATCTAAATAAAAATGTTTTTTTAGAATAAAAATATACTCTTATGAATGGAATTAATGAAGAAATTAAAAGTTTTTTGTCAAAACCAAAACTGTAGAAGTGTGGGGGAGATTCATTCAGGGGTGATACAAGTTTGTATGCTCTATGCTCTTCGTTTTTGATCTGTCAGAAACAGAATTATTTTCTGCTTTTTACTCTACTTGTAAAAATATGCAGTTTTTATTCTTTTTTCTATTTTATTACTTTTTCTTTTGAATTGTTTGCTTGTAAATTTGTTCTGTAAATTTGCTTGTAAATTTGTAAAATTGTAAAATCGTCAAAATTTAAATTATAATTTAACAAAAGCTTTAATTGAGAATATATTAACCTAGCTAGTCAGATATCGATAGGAAATTCTGATTGGCGTTGTATTCGGCGTAAAGTTTTGCTTGCAGCGTTGAGGACATAATCAAACTTAGAGGACACGTAAGTAGTCGAAATTTCTATCAATGATAAATTCGAATTTTGGCTGTCAGAAATGGTTATTTTTAGCGATTGAAACTCGTAATGTTATCTAATACAGAACTTCAGTTGAAATTTTACTTTTCAAACTAATCTTATAGTAGTCAGAACTTTGATTGGCAATAAATTCAGGATGAGGATATTATTGGATAAATTCCTTCTTGCAGTGGTTAGAAAATATGAAAAATATTGCCTTCCAGCATAGAGCTCCAGTAAAAATTTGAATTCTTTAGTTAATCTTGAATTAGTTGGTGTTTTGATTGATCATGAACTTCATTTGGTTATATTACGATAATAAAATTATGCGAAGAGTATTACGAAAGTTATGGAAATGAGAATATTAATTATAATTTGCAAAAATAATTACGAAAATTATGCTTGAGCCGTGATGTTTCAGGGGATAGAGCGTTCGCCTTTCAATCAGACGAACCGGGTTCGAATCCCAGTCGATACCAATTCCGTATTCAGCTTGCACCGACCACAGTGCTGACGTGAAATATCCTCAGTGGTAGACGGATCATGGGTAAGAGTCCCCTTGCCATCAGGCTAATCGTGGGAGGTTCTCGTGGTCTTCCTCCCCATGCAACGCAAATGCGGGTTATCTCGATCAAAAAGTCCTCCACGAAAGCAAATTTCTCCCAATACTTGATCCAGGAGTTCCAATGTCTTCTGGATTGGGGTTAAAATTACGAGGCTACGAAGTTGAACATTAGCAGTCGTAAACCCATAATATATATATATATA
>NC_092209.1:39978929-39998530 GCF_043381705.1 Parasteatoda tepidariorum | reverse complement strand
TTTTGAGGATAATATATATATATATGCTTTTATTGGACTGGAAACGATTGTTATATTATCTCTATTATCATTAGATAGCTTCAGCTAACATTTAAGCACTTTAATTAGTCAGAAAGTGGTACAGACAGTAAAATGTTTTGGTTAAAAATGTAGTAAATATTGAATACAGGATAAGAATAGTAAATACAGGATAAGAAACAGGTAATAAAATGAGTTAAGTGTGGGGATGACTGTTAGGTTGGCTATAACAGAACACTCTGTAGTGTGTGGAAATTAAAACTTATTATAATCTCTTTAATGTTTATGCATTTTAATATTAATTTCAGATACAAATTGGCAAATTTCGTAACCATATCTGATTTTAAATTTCTGAATAGATAATCTTTTGAGCTGTATAGACAGACCCTGCTGTAATATAACTACAAAGTTTCACTAATTTAAAACCAATAGTTTAAGGTATTTTTATAGAGCTAACAAAACCTGATGGAAGTTTCTGATTAATCACTTCTAAGTGATTAATTTTAAAACTATTGACATAATGGTATATCTAAGTGCAAAATTTTTCAGAACAATTTTAAAAAAAGAACAACTAAAAATGGGAGGTTAATAAATACAAGATTAATACTAAAAGTTATTCCAGACATTGTTTAAAAATAAAAAAATCACATTCGTCTTGGATTCTTATAAAAAGTCCGATTTTCAGAAAATTTTACTCATGATTTTGTGAATTTAAAATTACCGTGTGAAAACAATAAACACAATAATTATATCTTTCAAAAGGTTGTAGGGTTATTTAATGGGCCAAATTTCTTCCAAAATTTACCCTGAATAGAATATATTAAATTTTAGATAACAGTAAAAAGTAGCTTATAAATATTTTATAATTTTAAGTTCATTGAAATTTTTTTAATGAAATCTGAAAAAGTTTTTGGCTATATTTTTCGATTTTAACTACTTTATGGAAATTTTTTTAAATCTTTAGTTAAGTTAGTACTATTTAATGAGCAATATTAAACTGAATTTTTATTATTGCAAATTGCAGACTTTGTTAACTTTTTAATCATTTTAATTTTGCAAATAATTCCTGTTTTTAAAATTAATTCGGGTCTTTTCTTAAGTAGACCAAGGTTGTTTTAAGCTAATGATCTCTAAATTAGTATTTTTCTCTCTAAATATAATCAAAATTAAGAAACAATTTTTTATTTATACACTGTTTATAAACAATTTATATAAAGAAAATTTTCAAATGACAGTTTTGTGTATAAAGTTGTTACATCTTATGCATTCAATCTTAAGAAAATCTAAGGCTGAACTTATATTTCTGTTTACGGGAAGCATTAAGAAGTAAATAAATACATTTAATGTAACTTTCATTCCAAAAATCTTAAACTAAAGCATAAAATGATTTTATACCTCATGTAGCACGTAGTATTTTTAATGATCTTCAATTTTATAACTCTTTGAAGTTTACTATAAAGGCAGAAGTTTTGCATTTCGCACGCAAATAGCTCATTTCATGTTTTCCATTTCATCAGTTTATTCTATATAGAGGTTTTAAGCTTCATGATATCTTAGTTTCTGTAGAAGATTTTTACCAAAGTACTGTTTATTTCTGAAAAATTATAGACATATTTACTCTACATTAAAGCTATATCTTAAACTCAGTTTTTTATTCCGAAGAAATACTATTTTTATAATGGAATTATATCACACTAAGCCATTTATCACACTTTCTAATTTACCATTTATGGAATGTGCTTTTTAACAACAAAACATAAACTCTGAAATGGAACTATTTTTTATAATTTAAAATCAATTTATGAAATCAGAAGAATACCATTTTGAAAAATAGAATGATATCTAAGCCATTTATCAAACTTTCTTATTTCTCATTCATGGAAAGTGCTTCTTAACAAAAGAATTAATTCTGAAATTGAAATATTTTTATAGTTTTAAACAAGTTTCGAAATCAGTGGAAATATCATTTTGAAAGGGAATCATATCACATGTATAAATATATTCTATGCCATTTATTAAACTTTCTTATTTATTTTTCGCAAAATGTACTTCTAAACAAAAACTTAACTCCGAAATGGAATCTATTTTCATGGTTAAAAATTAGTTTCGGAATCAGAAAAAATTCCATTTTCAAAATTGAATCATAGAGCGTGTGTCATCTAACGTAATCATATAACGTGTATCATATAATGGAATCATACAACGATAATATCATCTATATCTTGAAATGTTTATCTGATGTACATATTTATTTTATTTTTATGCTGTTTAACATTTGTATTTTTTCATTCAAATTTTTCATTTCAAATATTTCAAATGAAATATTTAAATGTTTAAAGAAGGCATTTAGAAGTATAGAAATGTACATTTATTTGCTAGAAAATGTCAATAATAAATATTCAGAATAGGCATTATGTTTAAATAATTATGATGCATAAATAATATATCTTAGAAGAAAAAAAAGCTCTTTTTTTAGCTTATATCATTTACTTATTTCAAAATAATACATATACTCTGAA
Organism: Parasteatoda tepidariorum; assembly: GCF_043381705.1. Classification (NCBI taxonomy): domain Eukaryota; kingdom Metazoa; phylum Arthropoda; class Arachnida; order Araneae; family Theridiidae; genus Parasteatoda; species Parasteatoda tepidariorum. The sequence continues at coordinate 39,995,993 of NC_092209.1, read as the reverse complement.
TAATAACTAGAGCATTCCCGATTGGCTACAGACTTTACAGAATCAGTAAATATATTCCAATTATATCATTAGTTATTCAATTATATTAAATTTATCAAAATTGTATTATCTAATTTAAAATAATATTCATTCCCTGGATAATGACAAAAAATTCCCAATTTGTTGCAGAATTCACAAAATTAGGGATTTATGTTTTCCTTATGCAATAAAAAATAAAAATAACTTTATCCATTGTGCTGACAACATCAGATACAGGTGCTCCTTATCAATTTGATATGAGAAAGAATTTGATCGAAACCATATTTATTCAAGCAGAATTAAACTTTTAAAAAAATAAGTAAATTAAATTTGGGATTATATCAAATATTCTTTTTTGGTACAATTTATTTGATACTTACGTTTATTTTTTGAGGATAAACAAATAAAAATTCAACTTTATATCTTATATATTATTTTAAATAGAAAGTCTAAAATATGCTTTCTAAATTAAGTTTTTTTATCCTTATATATGAAATTTGTGTATTTGCAAGCAAAAATTGTTTAATTTAGAATAAATAAATTTAAAGTTTTCTCTTTTATACTACACGTGTCGGCTCTTTTACATGCATAATTTTAACGTGAAGGTTTCATTTTTATCCCCATGTGTTGTTCTTATCCCCATGTTCATGTTTTGTTTTTATAGTTTTTATGTGTTTCTTAAGAAATTTTAATTTAACTTTGTAATTATCCCTGTGTATTTGTTTGTCTTTTTCAGCTGTTTAAACTATCTTGCTTGTTACGACCATAAATTTAGTTTTAGTCTATACTAATTTTCACTGCATTAATTTTTTTTATACTGTTATGTATGTTTCACCTATTCATTTAGAGTTTCAATAGCTTTTTTCTAAGATTTTGGGTCTGTCTTTACTTTTTTTCCATGTGCTGTTCTTTCTTCAAAGATTCTTGTTTGATATTTTTAATGTTAAATACGGTCATTTGAACATTTAATTGGAAATGAAAAAAGGGTTTTTCAGATTTTTTATAAAGCAAAATATTCAAAAAATTTTTACTATAATTCTGTAGCGTTCTTACTTTTAAATAATTCAAAACACTCTTCATTGCATTCATAACAGTAATTGACTTACAATTTTTGGTATAGATTTTATATTTATTGTTACTTTTGGAAAAAACTGTGCAGCCTTTCCAAGCAACAGCTTTATTTTTTTCTTTCTACTTTATTGAGCCCATGATTAATGTTTTTATGTGTCTCCCATTTTTATTATTGTTTTTCTTAGTTTAGTATATTAAATATCTTTCTCGGGCAGAGTTTTTAAATATAATTTTATTTATATTTTTAAAAAAAATAATTGAAGTGTATATAAACACTTTAAAGATTAATTTTATTCTTCTCAATAAAAGAAAACTTTCCATACAAATTCGACAAGTTTAAGATTTTAACTTTCAAAGCATTTTAAAGGAGGTAAATGAAGTGTATGTACTTTAATCTCTTTTTATTCCAGACAAAGAATACTTTAATCGTCTGGTTGGTGATGCTATCGATCATTCTTCTTTTAAAGTATGACATTAATTAAAAGCATCTCAATTGCTTAAAAACTTGCTCTTGAGATGGTTTCCTCAAACTGAAGAGCAAATACTCGAGATTTTCAGAAATCTTAGAGTATTAGATACGATAATTAAACATTTAATTGGAAATAAAAAATACTTCTCAGGATTTTAAGTCAGCAAAATAAGAAAATATTTTATGAAGTTCGAAAGGCTTCTTACGAGACTTTAAATGAAGTGTAAAATATGAGAATAAAACAATGATGATTAAGTTTCCATGAAAAGTGCAGTCATATGCAGAGAAATGGCTTTAGTCAAAACATAAAGTAATCACTAATTCAGGGCTTGCAGAATTTTTTTTTAATATGCAGTCAGATACAAAGAAACGGCTTTGTTCAAAATGTAAAGTAATCCCTAATTGAGGGTTGGCAGAGTATATTTTATAATCTTTGTACATACAGTACAGTAGTGCATGTACGTAGTATGTATGCATGATGTATTCTTGTTTGTAGTATGTATGAATCTATCCCAAGAGCATTGTAAGGTTGATTTTAAAGTAGCAGCAATCTTTATCACAAAACTCTAATAAGGTTTACAAATGCTTAGAAAATGGAAGCTTGAAAAAAATCTTATATTTAACTATACTAATTTACGCATAATGAGGTTCGCATTAATCTTGGATAAAGACCATTTTATATCAAGATTGAATCAAAAGCCGACCGGCCTGTGTAGGGGGGCAGGGAACTGTCCTTGCATCAGAAAGGTCCTGGGTTTGAATCGCGGGCAAGGCATGGACGTTTCTTTCTCGGTGTGTTCTATGTTCTTTCTCCTTTGTGTGTGAATGTGTGTGAATGTGATCCGCCCTGTAAACGGGTTGTGGTAGTGCGAATGGAGTGACAGAAGTCGAATTCCTGGCCATAGATGGCGCCACTGAAAAACAGAAACAATCGCACCCCCACTGCCTAAACAGGCATACGAAAAAAAAATTTGAATCAAAAACCGCGACCTATCATCATTTAAAAAAAATGTTGCGTATGAGAAATATTCAATATTTAATGAAATTCTGGAAGACATTTAAAAAATAAATATAATAAATAAATACCTATATTACCACTAAATATTTTTGACACCTCTGGGAGACGGAAGTACAGCAATATATTAGTAATCAACCATACGGTTTACAACAATATATTTAGTAATCTCTCTCTCTTTCTGCTATTTATTATTTCATTTCAATCTTTATTAGTTTAATATATATTTTATACCTTGTTTCAAGTGTAGTCAGTTAAATAAAGGTGATAAGTACTAATGCTTTTGAAGAAAAAACAGGTTATGGGCCATTTCTTAATTAGTTAAGGACCAAAAACAAAGATTAAGTTAGAAATAATTATGAAAGTTGTGGCTTTAGTGATTTTGGCTTAATATAGTTATCAAAAGTTTGTTTCCTTCTTTGAAGTAAATTTTATTAAAAACGGGTCTCAAAAGGAGTGGAAGCATAAACATTCTAAACCAGATGAGAATGCAATTTTTTGTAGGCATTTTTTTAAAAATTTTAATCGAATGAGATCATATTCAATTATATATTAGACCATATATATGAGACCATATTCCAATAGTTTCGAATTTTTGAGAGTGTTGTTCATAAATATGTTAATTCATGCATTTTTATGCATAAATATACATAACATCCTAAATATATAAAATATATAAAAGAATACAAAAGAAATCCCAAATATATAAACGAATACAAATGAATTTTTTATACTTAAAACCATTTTAACTAATTAACTTGATCTAATATCATTTGATTTAGCATAAAAAATATTTATGGACCTATACCGAGCATGTCTATACAGTAAAATTTCAACTATTTTTAATCATCAATTCATCGCTTGTGTTTGGTCTCTAGAATAACATTTAAAGTGAAAAAAATTGTTTTGTTTTGAAATTTTCTATATAATATTTTGTTTTTCTTTGCATAATTGTTTATTAAAAAGAATTTATTTATTTTCAGGTGACTAATTTTGATGTCGACTTATGAACTGCTTATTCCACAAAAGAAGCTTCAATTTAATTTAATTATAGAAAAAAAAATTGTAAGAAATTTGCATGTCATAGAAATAACATGAAAAATAACCGGCATTAGAATTTCCCAAGGCTGGTGAAAGACCATTAGAAATTTTTATGTTAAAAGAAATCACAGTATTGTTTATTTGCTTTTAAAGATAAAAAATGATTTATCACATTCTATTTTCCCTTCATACATATTGATTTTACTAGCCATGAATCTAAAGAGAATATATTTCGATTTAATCACTTAATGTTCGTCTTTCATTAAGCATCAAAAATGGAAAACATCAAATTGATTTATGTTTTTGTGAGTGGCATTTAAACAATTCGAGATGCTAAACGTGTCTGATCAAGAAACAAACTGTAGGTTCCTCGAGAACCTCAACTGCAGTGGGAAAAACTGCTCTTTTTCCGTTGTAAGTTGCAACGATACAAATTGGACCATGATCGAGCCAAATATTAACGATATGGAACCAGACCCCGAATATGAAGCGTTTCAGTTAAACAGTCGCTTCTGGATTCAGAGAGTTTTCGTACCCATTATCATGACTATCGGAGTGATTGGTAACACTGTGACTGTGTTCATAATGACACAAAGGCGCATGCGCAGCTCTACGAACTGGTATTTAGCGGCCCTAGCCATATTCGACGTAACGTACTTAGTGTTCTCATTCGCATTATCATTGCAGCACTATCCGCATATTCATGAACAAGAATACAATTTTTATTGGATATTGTGGCCTTACATGCTTACAATAACTGATGTATCGAGTAACTCTTCTGTGTGGATAACCGTCACATTCACTATAGAGCGTTATATCGCTGTATGTCATCCCATGAAAGGCAAAGTGATATGCACAGAATCTAGAGCTAAGAAAATGATAATGATAGTTTTCATCTTTTGTTTTTGTGTAACGTTGCCAACTGGATTTGAATGGAACACAATTGAAGTTATTGATACAATAACAAACACCACAAAAATTCAAGTGGTGTATTCAGACTTGGGAAACAATCCCGTTTATGTTCAGATTTATTATTGGGTGATCTCCGTTCTCTTCGTTTTTATTCCCTTGTTCTTATTGGCTGTTTTTAACGCATTTCTAATCAAATCAGTTCATTCTTCGAAAACGAGAAGGAAAACAATGACCAGAAAGCGAGAAGGAGAAAGCCAAGCGAGACAAGAAAGCAAAATAACTGTGATGCTCATTGCTGTAGTTATTTTATTTCTTGTGTGCCAGCTTCCGACAGCAATCACCCTTCTTTATAAAGCATTCCATCATATCAAAGACAGAAGCAATGAAGATCTTCTGTTGCGTGGTTTGGGCAATATATTCAACTTTCTGGTAGCAGTCAATGCCGCCGGAAACTTTGTTCTCTACTGTCTTTTGAGTCAAAAATACCGAAGGACATTCATCCTGATATTTTGTCCTTGCTTGAAAAGTAGGTTGACAAGACTCCACTCTGTGTGTCAGAACACAGGATACACAACCGTGGATGGTGAAAGTCCAGCAGCTTCAAGAAAATACAGTGTTCGTACCCCAGCATTATCAAAAACATGGGATGGAAACTCTACAGATTTGTCACAACAGAATATGGGAAACAAGCAGTACCGCAGGCAGCAGTCAGCGCCAGCAACTTCTATTCCCCGTCAACAGCAGTTAAGCTTTTCTAAAAATGTTGCTGTCTTTTCTGCAGATGACTCATTTCGATGTCATGAAGATACCAACGATAATAGATTGTTGCGAGGGTTCCGCTATCCTTGGACAAGAACCAAAGTGGCATCCGGTGTTAATGAAGAAGATAGAACTGGCCAGTTTATCCCCCTCAAATCTCCAACCAAAGATGTTGATTAAACTTTATATCTGTCAGGGTAAGTCTGAAATTATCTGCATATTTCCTAGAAAACGAGTTCGGCTTAAGTAGTGACTGACTACTGGGAGAGCAGACTTGGGTAAGGGCATATCGGAAGATCCCTGGAAAGTGTTTTATTCCTCCAATATGATTTTGAATGAAGTAGCTATATTATTAAAATGCGATAATAGTAAATATATTCTGGCAAATGTTGGAAAAGTTTTAGAAACATTGAATTAATGTTTGAAGTTTTGCCAATATTTAAGAGAGTTAAATATTGATGCTAATCTCCTTCAATGTGTCTCGCCTCTTGATTTTGTGCCATAACTGTACACAAAGACAACAAATGATAATCAAATGTATATATTAAGAAAGCCTACATCCAAACTAGGGGGAATCAGTTCCGTCACTGCTAGGCCGGAAGTGATTACAGCCTAGGTGAAGTCCAGTCCAGGAGGAGTAGGAAGTAAGTTATTCCTAGTAAATATCTGTCTAATGGTAGACTATCTTAATATATATGTTAAGTTTTCATCGATTTTCTTTACATAAAGCACTGGCACGAAATCAAGATGGCTTTATTTAAGTTGGGTACACTGTTGTGGAGAAGTTCTGACTAAAATTGGAAGCGTTTCAATAAATATTGAAAAGGTTAATATTGAAAGAGTTGCAATAAACCTTGAGGAAGTTCAAAGAGATATTATATGAGTTTAAATGAATATTGGAAGAGATTGAATATAAAATGAAAACTATCAATTAATGGGAAGAGGATTCCCGTAAATAACGACAGACGGTAATAGACGAAGGTAACGATAAAAAAACTGCTTTACGTGACTGAAAATAATCACGATAGCATTAGTATCTTTGTTCTGCTAAGGTACATATCGATTGGTGAGGTAACACTACAATGGTTCAGAGTGTTTTGTGGAATCTTTCAAATATTCCAGCCTTAATAATGCTCTCCAACTGACTGCAAAGCATTACTGACGCTATTTAACTCCTGAATAAGACGAGCGAAAATAATGAGGCTCCATTGTTTAAGCAAAGTTAACGTATTGTTGATATGAACAAGACGACCAATGTATGCAGATAATTTTCTACTTGCCCACTAATTGAATTGTAATTGTATTGCACATATGTATATGAATACTGTCAAGCACAATTTTTAAAGCCTATGCTGTTAAGCATTAAGGCTTATACACACTTGGTGCCAAAATACGTTTTTGGAAATAAGTTAAATTTCCGAGCTCTATTATAAATTTATTTTTCTCATACTGCCAACTGACTATTTTAGTTTTGGTCATTTTTTTATATAAATATTTGGAGTTTAAATTATCTGAAATTGGTTTCAATACTCAGATAGAACTAAAAATAATACCTGAATGAAGCTTCTAATGTACAGTGTGCAAGAATATAAACGGAATATCCTTCATAACTTTTGTCATATCCTTCATAACTAATGATCGGATCTTCACTTTCTAGGACTCAATCTTAATTATTTGAGGAGGTGACCTCAAATGTGCTATTCAATAAGCGCAGGCGATAATTTAAGTTAGGAAATTAGAGAAGAAAATGTACTTTCTCTGGATAAATATATCTTTTTCTTTCGATGGATTTGGATTTCAGACACCAAAAATATAGGGGTTACAACAATCTGAAAAATATGATCTCAATAGTTTAGTCAGGAGAGCTGTCTAAAGTTTGAACCCCTTTATTTTAATTAAATTTTTTGAAGTATTTCATTAAAATTTTTGAGCGAATTTAAATTTTTTTGCATACAATTTAAAAATTCGTTTGTCCAAAGATAATTCTATGCAAAAACAAAATTTTAGTAAATATTTATTATTTGTTAGTATTTTATTTAGTAATAATCGAAAAAAAAAATTTAAATTATAATGTATTAAATTTATTTGCATCATTTTAAGTGGCAAAATACGAAATTTGAGCAAAATCGATCGAATAGTTCCAGATTTTAAGCATCTGACTTTTTTGAAAATCAGTTTCTCAGGAACTATTCAGCCAATTTCGCTCAAATTTCGAATTTTGCCATTTGAAATTACATTCTTTCAAATGATTCAAAAATAGTATGCCTTACAGTTCAATTTTTTTCGACCATTATTAAATAAAATATTAAAAAATAATGGATATTTACTAAAAGTTATTTTTTGCATTAAATGTCTTCGGATAAACAAATTTTATAATTGAGCACAAAATTTTTTCAATTTTCTTAAAAGATTCTCTAGATATAGCGAACTACGCAAAAAATCAAATTTACATTACAGGACCCAGACTTTTGACTTCTCTTCTGACGAAACTATTGGGACCACATTTCCCAGATTGTGGCTGCCCTCAATCTGTATTTTGGGGGTCAGAAATCCAAATCCGTTGAAAAAAAGGTATGTTTATTCCGAGTAAGTCTGATCTTGAAATTTAAAATATCGACTGTACTATTTAAGCAGCATATTTGAGGTCACCTCCTCGTACCATTATAATTGAGTCATAGAACGTGAAGATCTGATCATTAGATCAAACGTTATTCAGGGTAGTCCTTTTTTTTGTGCACTGTACTTTAAATTTTTCTAAAAAACTAAAATTCTAATAAAAGCACATACATATAGTATATATTTTTATTAAACATCAATACTTATTTTCTGGCTTTCAACAATTTTTTATTTCTAATAAATAAACATAATGACTGAAAATGTAATGATTTTTTATTTAAAGTCAATAATTACTGTTATTGAATGATTAGTATATTTTAAAATTTAACTATTTTCCAAATATAAGATGAAATTACATTATTTCGTGATAAATTATAGAAATTTCTGACTTTAAAAGTTATCTAATATTAAATAGTTTTTAACACAAACCCTAATTTTCAGTATGCTAATTGTTATTTAATAGAAAGCTTTTCTTTCCTTTTTTAATTACAGGCTTTTATGTCTATAATTTCTATGTATACCCCAGATTTTTCCTGCAGTTTTTAAGGCAAATTAATTCATTATTGTAACGTTAACTGCTTTTTTCTTCTACATAAATTATACTGTTACATTCTCATGGTTTGCAATTCATATAAGGAATAAGTAGTATTTTTAAAAAAAATTATATTTTATTTTCTTATGATTTAATCTTCAATGTTAAGTAATATTGTTACGAATTTAAAAAATGAGCAAACAATATTTCCTTGCAGTAGGTGTTACCTGGTAATTGTATAAGTATGTTTCCAAGATGTTCTTGATGTTGAAAACAAACCTGTATAAACCTCTGTGGTTTTGTATCGTTTTAATGAATGTTCTAAAATTTATAAACATTTGCATTTTCTTAAAAATAAATAAAAATATCAGGTGAAGCAAAACCTCATGCTCGATAAAAAATTGCCTAAAATATTTTTTTGTTATTATACAATAATGTAACTAAAGGATAATTGAATGCCTGTAAATGACGTCATTGACGCATTTGTCGGTTCATCATGGCATTTGTCGAGTCAAAAACCAATCAAGTTCGACACACGTGCTTGACACGGGTACCCAATTAAATCTGATTTGAATCACGTGGTTAGGCATAATTACATCACATCTTCTCGAGTTGCAAGTACCCAAGAAAAGTACCTGGACCAATTAACTTAATTTAATGTCGAAATCAAAACCAAAAGAAGAAGAAACTGAAATATTTTTCTCAACTTATCATTTAACAGGTACTACAGAGAGTAAGACACTAGAATAAGCATCTGCAGTCACCTAATCAATTTAAGTAAAACACTTTGAACGACAGAAATATATTCTGACGAAAAAGTCAACAAAGTCAATAAAATATTTTCAAAAGAAATTCACAATTATAATAAGCGAATAAGGTATTAATATGAAGCAATATACAAATAAGAAATTAAATGTGTACGAAATGTCGGGAAACAGGGAAAGGGAATGAAGGATAATTCTTTATAATGAAGAAATAGTAATATTTATGTAACAGTGTTTTATTTTATTTGGTTTGATATCGAGTTTCGCCAATCACCTGATATTAATTTAATGTGGTGTGTGCAATGATGGTTTTAAAATAAATCGTCATAGCGAGTGTAATTAATTTTTAAAAAAATCAATTTTTCACGATAACAATTTATTTTGCCACCAATGCATGGAATCGGGCTAGACAATGCCTCTTTACCAGTAAAGTAGGAAATAATTAACATTTCGCTGATTGCCCAGTTATTTTATAGAATGACAAAAGATAAATGTATGAAACATTTAATATTTCAGACATTGCTAGGTGTTTTATAGAACTATTCCTGACAAGCCCACAGGAATTCTATACAATAACTAGGAAAAGTATAAGAAGATTTAAATATTTCATATTTCGTATAAAGTCCATTTGTCATTTTATACAAGGTATAGGCAATTTATTCAACAACTAGGCCATTTATGAAACCATTTTCTTTTTTTATAATTTACCAGGCATTCTATAAAATGAACAGGTTCTATAGATTACCGGCATTTCATGCATCAGCGGTAACTTAACGCTGAAACGGTTGAGGCTTATTTTGAATATCACAAAATATATTCACAACAGTGTCACATAACTTATTCATGTTTTAATGAAAAGAAAAGGATAACTAAAGAAAAAATTTAATGTTTTGTTTATTAAGTATTTAAAATTAGCTGACTGTTCCTTTCTACAAATTATATTTTAAAACTAAACTAAACTAAACTCAGTGGCGTGACAGCCCATAGAGGGCCAAGGCCTACTGTGCCCATCTCAGTTTTCTTGACCCTGGGCTCTGGGGTGCAGGAGCAGATGTTCCGGATAGGTGGTCAGCCGAACGCGGAACCCCCAGTGTTTATGCTTGGTACTCATTTATCGACCCACTGAAGGAATGAAAGGCTGAGTCAACCTTGCCCGGCCCGAGGATCGAACCAAGGACCTGTGGCACGACAGCGCAAAGCGCTACCGCTCAGTCACCGGGTGTTTAAATTATATTTTAACAAATGTTATATTTAAGCATTCTTTCATGAAAACAAAAGCTACGACAAGTATTTTGATCTGAATCCCTGTACATCCCAGAATTCCTGTACTTTATATTAATTTTCGGTTCATATAAAATCTACATTTCAAAATGTACATGAATGTAATTGCAGAATATAGTTGTTAACTGCAAAAGTTCTTTAATTTATATTTTTATTAGAATAAATAATATGCGTAAGGAAACTAATCGTCACCTTACACATATAATTTATTTTAAAACATTTTTACAAAGACCAGTATTTCTACATATGCATTTTATTATTATAATTACTTTTTTTTGTGATATCCAATCCATTAACGCAGAGTGGCACATAACAGTGTCACACTCTTTAAAAAAATAATGTTATTATTAAGTCTAAGGATTAGTGTTTTAAATTACACTCTTTGATTCTTTTTCTGCGACATAAAATGCCAATGTATATTAAAGGAATTATCTACGTATATTGAAACAAAAAGCCACTGTGAAAATCCAATTAACATATCAAATGGTCCTTAGGATGTTATGTTTTGTTTTTATTTATCTATGTTTATTTATTTTACTTACTATACAAAATCACTATGGTTACTGATTAATCAAGGATTGCTTGATAAAACAGCTGTTGAGTTTTGCTTACTATTACTAGTGACACAACGTAATAGTTCCCGAACAGATATGAAAAAAAAAATGATTTATCTTCTTTTTAAGAGATAAATAAACTGTTATTAAATTTTTCTGTTCCATTTACTGCATGTACTCGATGTTTTGGTATTTAAATATGATAGATGTTCTAGTTGTTTTCTAAACTTATATGGTTGCATTATTTTGACAAATTCTTTCATGAAGTCTGTGTTACATGTTATGTATCGGTGTTCATTAGTAATGGATATATAATACTTCGTTTCAATAGTAGTTATAACTAAAACCGAAGAATATGAAAAAATAAAATATTTATTCAAACGAAATTTTTTTTAAAGATTATAAAGTGTGCGTGAAATAAAGAAATGTAAAAAGGTTTTTAATCTATTCATTTCAATTTATTAAAAAATGTACGAAAATATATTTAAATGAAATTAATCTCTTGAAATTTTCTGAACATCTTTATTGTAGTAATATTTCAGAATATGTATTTTAATGTGAGAATAAAATATGTGATGTTGCCAACTGTATTCATTTTTTATCTTTATTAATATACTATTACACTAACATACATTTTTTTATTTAACTTGAAACGTATCAGGATGCTCTGTAACCACATTCCTTAATATGTACTTTTAAAATCCAAGTTAAGATTAAAGTAATAAAAATATGCATGTCAGGGGTTTTAAATTAACATTAAGAGATTCTCTTCATTTGCCCTTTGTATAAATACTTGAAATATGAATAAAACAAGATAAACATTATATTCTTGAAGAGAAATGAAATTACGTTAATGTTTTTTTTAAAAACATATTTAGAAAAATAGACTTATATTTGTTGAAATTTTAAAAAAATTTATGCTATGTTTAACTGATAGAAATTTGCTATGTTATTCTTAACGATAAATGTTAAAAAATTACCGTAGTTTTATAAAGAGTATTAACTATTTCTTTCCGAATAAAATACAACACTTTCATGGTTTAAAGCTGTTTTGAAGGAGATGTAGAAGTAATTTCAGTGGCAATTAAATAAGTTTTGGTCAAAAAGTATTTAATCGTTTTTTTAGCATTAACGCAAACTAGAGATTTAAAAATTTATTACTCACTCAATGAGTTAATGCCGGCTTTTTCTACATATTTTCTAATATTTCTCTATATTTACTCATATTCGTGGGTAATTGGAAGAATAAATTAATATTAATCAGTAGAGTATGCAAATTCTGAAATTTTACGAATCACTTAATTTTTTTTTTTTTTTAAAAATGTTATTCATTTTTGAATTTTCCTAATATGACATTATTCCCTTACGGCGAAATAAATTAAAGTACAATTACTATACATTTGGTAATACTATTTAAAAAAAACAACATAATTCTAGTTAATAAAAGCAAAATATACGGCATTTAAACCATTTATTTGGTAATTTTGCGTTCACATGGTAGCAGTTTATTGGAAATTCTGATTTTCAAAATTATATTTCTTATTACATAATTTTTAGTAAAATATACGGAATTGAGAAGAAAATTTGACCGAATAAATGATTTTCATGCCATGTTTTAAGGCATAATGATAAAGTTACCAAATTTTTCCACATTACCCAAGCTTTATCATGCTTTATAAAACAATATTTTATTATTAATCAAAACAAAATCACCACCAAAGCACATCGGTAACAATTACCGATAACCGAATCTTTTTTTTTTCGCTTCCATAGAACCAGAAAAAAGTAAATTTATCATATTTTGTTAGTTTCGTCTATATTTTTTCTCATTGAAGATTAAAGATGGTACATAAGAGTGATATTTACTTTTTTTTAATCTCACTTTCGCAGCATTTAATTACACACTTATATAATTTTTAACTTTTTCAAAACATTTACAAGTGAAAAAAAAAACATTTATTTTAAGTATAAGTAGCCATTTGACAAATATTATTCCCTCAACATTTTAATAACGAAGTATTAATAATGAAGGACATTTAAGGTGAGCTTTTTTAAATTTTCGTAAGTTAAATTCTTGCAAATAAATAATTTTTATCAAGAATTTATTGATTAAAGACAAGTAAATATTATTTCTTAGATTTTATGAAATTTCAATTAAAATAGTCAGGTATTAATCCTTTAAAATCAGAGACGTAATTAGTTAAATTGAAGTGTAAGATGACATTTTGACTGATGGATCCATTATCTCTGATTAAGGATATAGATTATCCCGTCAGGATACTGCCACTTACTGATTGGTAATTGATTTTCTGTAAAAAGGTAATCAATAACTTTTTCTCACATTTTTTGACAAATTTAGGCTTTAGTAATGAAATGAGATCCTGTGATTCAAAATAGCTTTTTGGCGCAAAAGATAAAAAAGTAGCTAAATATTGTTTAAAATTTTTTATTTTTATATATAATTTGGAATTTTATGTATTAAAAATTAGACTTAATTCTAAAGTAGCGTAGAAACAAATTTAGAGAAGTTTATATGTTACTTTATAAAATTCCGGTGTAATAAGGACTAACTCAAGGGAAGAAAATTTTGGAAACATTTTTACAAGTACTGATTTTCTTTTTATAAAGTTTATTATATTATGATTAAAGGATAATAATCTTAAGTTTGGGAATTTAAAATTCGTGAACAATGAACATGAGAACAATTTATTGGGAATAATAGTTGGTATTAAAAAGTTTTAATACTAGAATTTAATAAATTTTAAAGCTTTGAAATTGAAATGCAGTTTGACGAATAAAAGTTCACTTATTAATATTTAACATTATATAACTTCTCTCAACTCTCTTCAGTTTTCGAAAACTTATGTTAGCTTACATATTTGTTTCCAGTACGTTTTACTTCTGCTCTTAAACTACAAGTTTCGAGAGCCTTAAGAATTATTAATTTTTTCTAGTAATTTCATTTGCTTCTGCGTTTTTTTAATACTTTTTTTCATGACCGTCGTTGAGCAGCCGACCTAATCTTATGGGTTTATGATTACCAATGCTCAACTCCGGAAGCCATGTAATTTTGAACCCAATCCAGAAGACAAGGGAACACCTGGACGAGTATTGGGAGAAATTTTGCCTTCGTAGAGGTCTTCTTGAAGGAGCTAACCCGCATTTGATTTGCGTTACATGGAGAGAAAGACCACGAGAACCTCCCAAGGTTAGTCTGACGGCAAGGGGACACTAACCCATGATCCGCCTACCGCTGAGGATATTTCCCGTCAGCACTGTGGTTGGAGCAAGCCGGATGCGTAATTCGTATCGACTGGGATTCGAACCCGGTCTGCCTCATTGGAATACGGACGCTCTGTCCCCTGAGCCATCACTGCTCTTTTTTGATACTTTGCAAAAATGAAGTTTCTGTGGTTGCGCTCATTTTAAACTATAACAATAGTTTTGATCAATGAAATTTCACAAATTCGATACCGTGCCCGAACTACATAACGCCTGAAAGAGATGATTGGTTACGAACCATTATTTGAAAATTAGACAACTACTGAAAAAAATCGCTATTTAAATCGTTTACGACCCGTTGAGTTATTAGCAAACATACATACATACAGATTTTCACTTTTATATGTACAGAGAAAAGAAAATTTGTAATTTGAAAATTTATTTTGAAAATAAGAATTAATTCGTATAAAATGCTTATTTATTTATTTTGCAAAAAACATTTTTATAATGAAACTGATTATCTGAAAAAGTCAGTTAAATTTCATTTAATATATTTATGCGTTGTTTAGAGACAATAAGTATTGGCAAAAATCTATGCTGTTTTGTTAAAAAAACAATATTTTATTATCTTTTGTTTTGTTTTTGTATGGTTATTGATATAGGATCTAAAATCATCCTTTTCTGGCGTATTTAACTTTTATCAGGAAGTGGATGACCAAAGATGATTTATCATTGAGCGGAAGTAATTTCTTTGACTCAATAATCTGCTAAGTGCATCGCTGATGGTGGGTTAAATATGTGATTTCTCTTTTATTTACCATTAACTATATAACTGAATAAAAATATAAAAATGGCGCATATATAATGTACTAACTACTCTGGAGTATAGTATATACAATGAGGAACAAAAATACAAACTGAAAAACAAAGAATTAAAATAGACAAAAAGTTATCAAATATATAAAATTAAAACTAATTAGAAAATTTTCTAACTGACAATATAACTTTAAAGAAACGGGTAGGTGCTTTTTTATCGTTTATTAGCCATATAATCACATTAAAATACATTAAATTACTGGAGTGAACGCGAACATTTAGAGTTAACTAGTACTTACTAATGTTTGGAACTTAATGAAAATTAAATGTGAAACACTCTACATCACTTTTGATCCTAATGATAGGATTTTCACGTAATAAAAACTCAATCTTAATCATTTGAGGGTCCAACTAAAATACCTCTATTTCACAATTATAGAAAATGTTTTAAGTTACGATATAAAACTTAAAAAAGTTTTTTTCTGAATAAGCATTGCACATGCCCCCATATTTTAGGGGTCAGAAATCCAAATCCTTTGAGAAAATGTTATATTTTTCAGAGGAAGTACATTTTTCAGTCTGATTTCGTAACTTAAAATATAGCCAGCACTACTTATTTAGCATATTTAAAGTCAGGGCTTTGAATGAATAAAATTGAACCTTAGTACCTGAAAATCCGTTCATTAGATTAAAAATTATTCATGGTGATTCGTAGTTTCGCTCACTGTACATATTGGCGAATAAAAACCGAACAAGCATATAACTATTTGAAAAAAAATTCAAACTGAACAGTTTCAAGAAATTACTAGACCAATCGATTTTAATGTAACAGAACATGAGATAGAGTGAATTTTAATCCATTATTTCCTAAAAAACGTATACTTCACAATCAAAATCACATATTTTTAATTTAAAACTATATTTTTATTAGCTCCGTTTTTTACAGCATGAAAATACACTATCTGGCCATTAATGACCGGACACCCCTCATTTCGGATACATGAGTTGCTAATATCAAGTCAGTAGGGCGTAGGGCCGCCATGCGCCCGAATCACAGCTTCTAACCCTTCTAGGAAGGCTATCTACTAGGTGTTGGTACACGGCGGCAGGTATTGCGCGCCATTCCTCCTGTAACATGGCGAAGAGTTGAGTGGTGATTTTGTGGCGCTGTGATCTGGCCCTCAACCGGCGCTCCAACTCATCCCAGAGATGCTCAATTGGATTGATGTCGGGACTTTGGGATGGCCAGTCAAGCTCTTGCACCCCCATTTCATCAAACCAGTCCGTGATGGCATGTGCTTTATGAATGGCAGCGTTATCGTGTTGAAACACAAACGGGCCATTACCGAACTGTTGCCACAAAGTGGGAAGCGCGGAATTGTTCAGGATGTCTCTATACCATTCTGTGTTCAGGGTTCCACGCACTAACACCAAGGGTCCAAGGCCAAACCATGAGAAACAGGAACACATCATAATTCCTCCACCGCCTAACTTCACAATGGGGACAATGCACTCCGGTACGTACCGTTCTCCGGGCATTCGCCAGGTCCTCCCTTTCCGCCTCATTCACCTCTCGCCGTTCACTCATTTTCACTGTTTACGCTCGTATGGCCGTTGCCTGGCTGCAAATGGTCTTTCCCCCACCACAGGTTCCGTATTTATTCCACCAGGACGAGTCCACCTGCCTTTCAAGGGGTGTCCGGTCATTAATGGCTAGATAGTGTACATTGAGATACATAATTTTTAATAATAATTATGAAGAAGATTTAATTAGAAGGTGCCAATTTTATGAAGACGGAATGATAGGAATATTCAGAGTGCCATTTATTATTGGTGAGATGGTGGAATATCAAGGTATGGGTGGAATTTGTATCGTATAGTGGGCCAGTTGAAGAATTGTAATGAAAACAGAAGATGATGAATATAATAGTTGAGCCGGATCAGAATTTAATAAAAAGGCTTTTGTTTTATGTATAGTATTTGTAGAGCTCGAG
>NC_092209.1:39952164-39978429 GCF_043381705.1 Parasteatoda tepidariorum | reverse complement strand
TGGCAGAGCTGTAGTTTTTAATTTATTTTAGAAAAATACGTTGATTTCAATCAACTAAAACCAAATATACATTTGGTTCTGGTTTTCAAATCTGCATTTGGAAATAAATTTGATTCTATTGATTAATTAATTTCTTTACATTCAAACTAAAATGTATATAAATACCCTAACAAGTTATTCGCAAGCAATTAGCCCATATTAATGAGCTAATTGGCCGCAGGATGTTTAATAATAGTTTGCCCAAAATAATCTTAAGCCCATTTGCTCCCACACTTGCCTTATGAAATAGTTTTGTTTGTTTAAGCTTTTGAATAATCCTTGAAAAATATGTAGTACAAAATAATTATTCAAGAGCGCAAAAAGAGTCTTTATTTATGACTTATCTACATATGCAAAATCAAAAATCTGTACGTATTTATGATAATAAACTGAGAACGAGAGCACCAATTTGAATAGCGTGTTTTCCTTCTACAGTTTGAAAATTTTTATTGAATGGTTTTGTTAACAATTACGACTTTCCGACTTTATTTAATTGGAGCGCAATACCGAAAAAAAGAAATTCCATTGTTTAAAATCATTGTTTCAGTTTAAACTTCCCCAACTGTCTTATGAATGGCTTCACCAGTTGTCACGATCTTTTTTTTTTTTTTTGATATATAGAATTCTAAAATTTTTTGGATCATTTTGCGATATTTTCTTCCAAATTTTCACCTGCAATTCAAAAAAATATTTATTTATTTCTATTGTTTCAACAATGCGCTGTCATGAAAACAACATCGATGAAAAATGCTTAAAAAAATAAAAGCCGACGAATTTCGTCGACTTTTACTTTTTTAAGCATTTTAGTGGGAAATATCTAATTAAAGCTAACTAAGTTCATATTTTAAATCCTGAATTAAAAACACGTGCTAGAAGAAAATGTGCAGACTAAGACAAAATATCAAAAAGGAAGAAGATATTAAGAAATACTATTTAATAAATACTATTTAAGAAATGCTATGTTATGAAATATCTCCACGAGTAATTTTTGTAATATTAAAGATAAATTAGCTTATTCGTCTAAAGGCGTTTCAATTTCAATTAATATCTAATGCCAAAACTTTTTGTTGCAAAATATTATTAAGAACTATTATTTTTTTACATAATTTTGAACATAAAATTTTCAATCACTAATTGTATATTACAATTCTTTTCAGTGAAAATATCATAAAAAAAATCATAAAAAATATCAGAAAAAAAAATTTCAAAATTTTAATGGTGTGATGTTGGGTATCAACAGCAGCCACATGAATCAAATGTAAAATTGTGTTTGAGTACTCTTATTTGAGGCCTAGATCAGATAAGTCTTAAATTTTGAGTCTAAATATAAAAGAGAAAAAAAATTGACAAAATATTATTTTGTCTGGGCTCCAAATGGTAAATAAAATTGTTTGGCATCAAAATTCTATTTTAATTACTAATTAAACGTATTATGTAAATGTAAAAACTAATTTTAACTATTCAATACAAATATTCGTTTACTTGGTTACGCTGTTTTTTACAATGTCATTCAGATACATTATTTTCTTTATTTTTCTTAGAATGTTTTATTTTCAGTTTTAGATCTGTGTATTGTTTTAATTAAAAGAAATTCAGAACAGTCGTTTGTTCGAAAACAAAATTTCATGCAAATAAAATGCATTGATTTGCAGCAGAATGCTTTAATTTCTAACACAAAGATAATTAATAATAGCACAGTTTTATTTCTTTAAAGGTGTTTATTTATTTTAATATTCATCAAATTCATTCACCATTGAGCTAATTAGCATTTTTGCTTTGTTTAAAATTTCAGCATTTGTTATACTGTGCATTTTAATAACAAATACACCATAATACCCAATTTCGTCAAATCAGAGAAATTCCTCACAATGCCAAAACTGAAGGTGCAAACACATAAGGGAAAACAATTAAAGCCTCTCACTTGCAAAATATCATTTAATGCTCACAAAGTGTCTTCATTTTTGAATGTTCTGAATGTTTATTTTTAAAAAAACATACTAGTGTACACACATATATTAAGCAAGAAAAAGAAGTATATAATTGGTAATTTTGATTGATAAGGAAACATAGCTTTTTTTTTCTTTTCAGTGATATATTTATTATGAGATATATCTAACACATATAGAATCTAAAAATTACAAATATATTGGAATATTACATTTACAAGTGCTTACCACACTAATAAAAATACATTTATAAGTTATGGTATTCTGAGTTTAACTTTTGTAAGCTTTGCTAACTAATTGTGCTTTGAATATTTAAAAAAATACTAATATACACACATTTATTAAACTAGGAAAAGAAATTTATGTTTGGAAAAATTGGTTTCATAAAGAAACATAGCTTTTCCTTTTCTTTCAATGATAGATTTATTATAAAATATATCCTATATACATGGAATCAAAAAATTATGAATGTATTAACCTAAATATTTACATGAGTATACCACACTAATCACATTCTCATTCGTTTATTAATAGTATACAAATTATCCTGTCTTTAATGTCCTGTAATTTCTTTTAAAAAGGAAATCGAAAAAGTATGCATATTGGAAGAGAATTATAAATTGTATCAAAACTTTGAAACTCTAACGAGGAAAATGTAATTGAATCTAATTTGATTGTTTGGTAAAACTTTGAGGTGTTTCAGGTTACAATTTCGTTTTAAAGTACTTTTGTTCTTCCGGCATCTAAACAGTTTGATACAACCATTTCCACCTTTATCAGCAGTGATTCCTTAAATTCTAATAGAATTTCCTTCTTTTCATAGTTTATTTTGCGACGTATTGTTTGTGCACATATTTGGTTTGGTTTTCGGCAAAGATTATAAAAATATTTATTAATGGAGGGTGGTCTTTATGAAGGACATTGCATATATTATTGGGAAATTCCGTTATCTGATAAATGTAAATAATCTCTGGAGAGTGTTATAAATTTTATAAATGTTAGGTGTGTGTAAATTGTTGTATGTTGTACATTGTATTGTTGACACAGCCTTTCATCCCTTCAGTGGGTCGATAAATGAGAACCAAGCATGCTTGGGAACTAAACACTGGGGGTTCCGCTTTCGGCTGACCACCTGACCGGAACATCTGTTCCAGCACCCCAGAGCCCAAGGTCAGGAAAACTGAGATGGGCAAAGTAGGCCTTGGCCCTCAAGGGCTGTCGCGCCTCTGAGTTTTTAGGCTGTATATTAAAGATTTTCACTTTCCTTTTCCGAAATATGTCGACATTCATAATGCACTGCTTTCTGTTAAACATTTTCGCTATGTTAAGATAAAAATGAGATTTTGAAAATATATTTTATTATGAAGATTGTAGAAAGTTTGCTTGAATGGTAAAAAGTGTTCGTTTAAATTACCATGAGTAAAAACCTAATTTCTACCTAATAATTTTATGGTGTTAATTAATATTATCGAGAAAGAAACATATTTGATTAAATTTAGATGATCATTACCAACTAATATTTTTACTTGATAGCGAAACGCAAAATTTTAAATTGCTGCATCTTTTTTAACTAAGTAAACTTTACAACAATTAAATTGTTTAGTAATGTATTTATTACCATGATTTAAGTAAATAATTTTTTGGGTTGCGTTTGGGAAGGAATTCTTGCAATCAAAATCTTATTATTTTCTAACTAATTATGAGTTTTCAACATCCAATTGTATTGGGCGTAAGAGCAACTTACGTTTCTAATCCAAATTTATTTTTATTTTGTAGTTTACACGTAATTAAATATCAATAAAATTTGCTACCACCTTCCTATTAGCCAAGTAATTCAAATTTCAACTGAAACTGTGTGCTGGATACAGACTTGATTTTATTTTTGACTCATATTAACAACATTAATCAATATAGTGACTTCCAAACACTTTTAACGTGACTATTCATACATACATGCATATTCCTCTTCACTCTGATTTGAAACATAGAGCTTCTACCATATCTTTTCATCTCACTCCATTTGTGTCCAGATATTCCAGTCAAAACCAGTCATTTTTGGTTCCAATTAAAAAAAAATATTTCAAAATTTTTCATATTTACGTGGAACAATTCATTTCCTTTTACGTTTTTTTAATTTCCTGATCAATCGGTTACTGTTTTGTTTTTCTAATGATTTCTGCATTACAAATTCATTACAAATATACCAACAGAAATAAAAAACGAGACTGAAGAAATTTTGTAATTTAAAGAAGAAATTTTTTTAATGGGGCTGAAAGAGAAAAATAATTCCCAATAAGCTTAAAAAAAAAAACCTCAATCTCATCCACGCTTTCTATTTTTGGCTTGTCAAAAGTGGGTATAGTTAAAATATGTAATTTTACTAATACAATATTTTACATTAATAATATGCAGACCAGCCTGTGTAGGGGACAGGGAACTGTCCTTGCATCAGAAAGGTTCTGGGTTCGAATCCCGGGCAAGGCAGGGATGTTTTTTCCTTCGGTGTACTATCTGTCCTTACTGTGGGAGCGACGCTGGCCTACCTAATATGGTGCCCCTGTAAGAGAAGCCAACAAAATCACCCTGTATATGCCTGAATTAAAGGGATGTTAACACAGGTGGGCATTGGAAAAAAATATTAACATTATAATTTCACTTTATTTATGTTGTAAGCAAAAAAGATTTAAAAATCACTTATTTCTTAACTTTTAACAATTTCTTTTCGCTTAATTTTTTATAAGGAATTTTTATTAAAATCAAATATGGTTTAAATTCGTTTATGTTATGGAGTAGCGCCTTTACTCTTCATATAGTTCTCTTTCAGTGCAATGACAAAGCTATAGGTGGCACCGAGAAGAATCAATTTAATTTTTCACCTGCTTACAATTGAAACACACTATGACAAATATTAAAAAAAAATATGAAAATTCTTATAAAACAAAGTAAACGAACCCTTGTTAAGAATAAAATGTCTAATAACATTAAATGTCTGTCAACAAATAAATTATGTGTTTGAAATTAAACGATTTTTTGCAACCATTTAAAATGTTCTGGTACTTTGAAGTGCACATTATAAATTAGGTTTTTAAGCTATTGTATAATGCTGAAAATAATTTTATTACATTTATTGAATCAGTTGCAGCTACTTAAAAAGTTAAAAGAAATCTACTTTAACTAAAGCTACTTTTAAAAGCTACTTTGACTATTAAATAAATGCAAAAATAAAATATTGCTGTAATTGAAATTTATGTGTGGTATACTTTGCGATCGTATGAATTAAACATAATAATATGAATAAAGCAAAAATAAAAAAAAAATGAAAAAATCGGGTTCATTATTGCTTTGATTCTATAAGCAGAAACCTGCTGAAATACAACTTAGCAGAGGAAACGAGCGAGACAAACGCGATGCAATAAGGGAAAAGACTTACTTACACGAAATAATAAAAAGAAGGTGTAATGAAGATATAAAAAAAAACAAAAAAAACAGGTCAAGCGATAAAAAAATGCCCAGGAGATTAAAAATGGATGGCCAAACGATGATGTAGGAAGTGGAAATAAAAATAGAATAGATTTCCATACACAAGCAATATTGATAATACATAATGGACAAAATAAACGTAAGCTTTAACTACGACCATAACAACATGAAAGATGTGCCTATAATAATTAGATCACTAAACAATCTTCAATTGCCCTACATAGTCGGAATTCTATTAAAATTTTTTTCTGCGGAAATCATTCAATACTGCTCTTTATCTAGCGACTTTGACTCCTGGGAATCATTTCACATCATTAAAACTTCTACTAGTATAGTTAAGGAACTTCCAATTCCAATTCTTTTCTGCATTTGGAAATCTACTCCAATTTAGTTCTTGATATTACGGTTTCCTTCCGAGACCCTGAAACCAGACTCTTATCTCTTTTCCTTTAATTTCTCATTTAAACTTGTTTCTCTTCACCTATTGATTATAACCATTTAATTTCCCCATTGATTATTGCACCTAGTTTCTCTCGTAACGCTTACGCCATTATGTGTTTAAATTGTTAAGAAAATTTTTGTTTATAGACTTTGAATGCCCTATTTCTTTTCTTGAGTAGTGCTTAATTCACAAAGATTTGCTTTATTCAAAATTTATTAGTAGAAAAATCAAAAATTTATTCGAATAGTTGCTTTTTTTCGAAAAAAATATAAATTATTTTATAAATACTTCTGAATTACGGTTGTTGTCGGATATAATCCTAAAACAAGGATAAAACACGTGAATTTTCTTACATGTTTAAAACGCTAAAATGCAATTAGTGATTAGTCTTAAACTATCCATTTAGATTTCATTTTAGAAAAGGTTGTAGAAATGTTCATAAAGCGTAATAATAAATATATTCAAAAGGAATTTTGTACATATTTAGCTGAAAACACAAACAACATGAGCACTAATAAAGATTAAGACGCAGTTTTTCAAAGAGATAATGAATTGCCGTTTAAAACAAGTGTAACTGAGCAGCACACTTATAAAATATTTAAAAAAATTTAAGAAATATAAAAGATATATTATAATACATAAAAAACATCAAAATACTAACTTAAACAAAGTCTTTAATATTTTGTATGGAAATGGGAAATATAATGTTTAACGTCAAAATTAAAAAACATAAATCTGCTCAATGTAAATTGATTTTTAAGAAAATTCATCTTTTGAAATCGCTTTAGTTTACTTATCATCATTTACTTGAAAAAATGCATTAAAATTAAGAACAAAAGTCTCGTATTTCTTAGGTTTATTTTTTTCAATATATAAAGTAAAATTTTCAAGAATTGCCCACAATGTTTTAAACCACACACGCTCTCAGAAACAATTTTAAGATCAAAAGGAAAAAGATAAAACGAAACTCTCACATGTTTAATACCCTTAATTGTCTTCAGAATCCGAACTAAAATAAATGTAGTTACATTTAAGCAATAGCAACAAACATTTCGATAAAAGAAAATGCAAATAATCTAATTGATCTAAATGGTAGTGATTCAATAGAAATTGTGAAAAAATGATTGAAAACATCAACAATAATGATTTAAATTTTCGCAAAGAGATAATAGAAGAAAATTTAAGAAATAAATAATAAATGGGAGACATATAGAACTGGGAAATGAAATAAAATGTTTTTAAATTGTTTATTTACTTTGAATAACATGCAATTTTTAAATCAAAAGAAGAACAAAACCTTCTTAAGTGGTGAAAGTTTTCAAAACACGATGTAATATGCATCGTAAAGTTAAATTACATTAAACATCATTTTGTGTTTTAAATATTAAGCGGATAAATGTATTTTAAACATTAGACATTTTTCATAGTTTTTTTTTTTGTAAAAGGTTTTTACATCAAAGCAATTTGAATAGCTTATTACTCTCTATTTCTTCTTTTAAATTGCCGATTTGGGGTAAATTTCGATTACTTCTAAGATTATACATTTCCAAAAAATCATCCAAACAGTCATTAAAAAACGTAGAATGACATCAAAGAGATAAGAAATGAAAGAATATATTCTACTTAAATATAACTTGTTCTCTTTCCATTTCTAAAATAATTTTGGTTAGAGCAAAGACATAAACATTACAAAATAATACTTTAATCCTTAAGCAAAAGAACTTTAAAAAATGAATATCGTATGATTATTTTTAAAATATTCAATTTTTTTGAAGAGCGGTACTTTCAGAATCTCAAGATATAATGTTATTAAAAGTTGCATTTTAAATTATTCAAAATAATGTAATTTGAATTTTTTTTCTAAACTATTTAAAATCCTTTTACTCAGAAATGATCTGTTGTTTTTGATTTCAGAATAGAGAAAGGAAATTTAAAACAAATTTTCGCATTTTTATAGAAAATAGTTAGGGAAAATTGAAAAAAGACACTTTTTAAATTGAACGCAATAGGTAAAAGAAAATAAGAAAGGCGTTGACTATTATATTACTACATATGAGCTCATGTTAGATACTTTAAACAATTTTTCTGTTAATAAAAAAGCTAATTTTTAATATATTATAAACAACTAGCCTTGATTTATATTTATATTTAATAATTATTACATATTAACTCGATGTAAAAACTATATATACTTTTTCTTTTATTTATTTCCGTTACGCTGGGATAAGAAATTTTACTAGTTGAGAATTATATATTTGAAACATAAACATACGTATAATAGCAATTTTTTTGTATGAATATGGATCTAATTCTACTCTATATTTCGAAATAGTTATTAAGCTCGACCTATTTTAAGCTATAACTTTCACGCAAAATATGACGCCGACTTTTTAAAAAAAAATCTAAGAAACAAACATCATTGATGGCTGAAAAAGTAAGTTGTAAAGTTTTTTCTTTTACAAAAAAGAAGTGGTTTCAGAAAAAAATCAATTTTTTTACGACTGGAAAAGAAAACTATTGTAATAAAACAACATTTTCCCCAAAAAAGTGTTCTTAAAGGCATATTTTGGGTCGAAATTTGAAAACACTAAGATTTTTTTTCTGTCTACAAATGATTAACAATCGCGATTTTGTAATATCTTTTTAAGTTTATTCAAACACTTTGATTTCTGTGTCAAGAAATTACAGAGAAATTTTGGGTTCCAAATAATTTTATGATTTATCATTTACTTAGTATGTTATTTCGTTTTACAGAAAATATAGAACTCTGGTTGTTCCACTGTAGCAGACAAGTTAAGGCTGTATTTTTTTCGCATTTGAAACTTCATATATGAAGAAAGTAATTTTAAACTTTTTCAAACGATTATTTGCTTTAAACGAAACAAAAGCATTTCGTCACTACAAAAAGTGTTGCATCTTTCTTAATTATTATATCAGAATCAACTTATATTTGAAGGAAAATGTTTTTATTAAAATTTATTCTCGATTCAGATAAAAATAAGAAAATAGTTCACCAAAACATTTTTCTCCTTAAATCTCTAAATATAGTTTAAATAAATTAATTTGGCAACATTTAATTAGGTAAGTATAAATTAATTGGGTTAGTAAAAATAAAAGTTAATGGAAGTTACTTTGGACTAAAGAACCGATTGAAATCTAAATTCATTTCCAGAAGCATTAAAAGTTAGTTTATATAAAACACTTATTCGACAAATTATTTTGTCTGACAACGAGATTTGGATGCTTAATAAATCTGAAGAAAATAGATAACTCGCTCTTGAAAGAAAACTCCTTCGGTCAATATTTGGAGCAATGAAATAAAATGGAGAAGTTCGTATAAATATGAAGTGTATAATAAATAAAAACAACCGAACATTTTAAGAGTTATTAATTCTTACAAGATCAGATGGCCAGGGCATGTTTTTCTTCTTGGAAATTCTGATCCAGCTAAAAACTAAAATTTTCAATAATTGAGGGTACAAGAAAAAAAGAGACTGGCAACGAGGTGGTTGGACTGTGTGGAGAAGCACCTGGAAATATTAAAATGAATAAATGGAGAAATCTAGCTACAGGTTGAACCGTCTAGAAGAGGCAGACTGAGAAAGACATGGCTTGCACTGGGCTGTAGTGTTGCTAGAGAAGAAGAAGTATACGCCTGAGATATGTCCTTTTGGTTAAAGTACCGTTCAATGAAGATTAAAGTAATTACGTCAATAGAGTAAGGAAAAAAAAGTATGCTCTCTATAAGACTTAAAAAAAGGAAAAGATTTAACAGAATTTCACACATTTCTGAATGGCAACATCTGATTTCTGCAGAAAACAACAACTTTACAATCTCTGAATGGCAATATGAAAAGTTATGAAGCAGAAACAAAACAATACATTCAGAATTAAACAGTGGTTGCTTTTGATATAAAAAAAGCCAGATAGCAGAATTTATGGAGTGAATATGCAGCACTATCGTTATATATCCAAGTTTGGCTATCAGCACAGTTTATACAGAAATAATTATTGTAAAAGATTAATCTACATGTGGCAAAATTTACGAATAAAAGCTTCTTATTCATAAAATTTTTAATTAGAATTTTTTACAGTGATATCACAAAAATCAAATGATTTCCGGCATAGTTAAACTATACAGTTAAGACTTTACTTTTTGCTCGTTGCACTGTTCAATCAGTTCAGCTTTTTAATTTTTAATACACAAAGAAAACAATTTTGGTTAAATTATAGTACTGTATGGTAAGGAAATTTCTAATAAAAAATGGTAATAGGAAACAAAATACACGGTTTTTAAACAAATAGTTTAGTTATTGCTTTTCGTTCATATGGCAGTGGCTTACTGAAAATCCAGGTGTTCGAAATTACAGTCCTTATTACCAGAAATTTAGCAGAAATAACAAAACTGATAAATAAATTTAATCGAAGAAATGATTTTTATGCAATGCTGTGAGATATCATAAAAAAATTGCCAAATTTCCCCCATATTTACCGAATTTTATCACATTTTATGAAGCCATATTTTATTGCTAATTTTACCAAGCTCACTATCAAAGCGCTTCGGTAAAAATTAATGAGCAACAGAAACACGGTAAATGTTACCACCAAAGCCTGATAGTCACTATATAGAGACAAAGAGGGCCGGGATAGCCTGGTCGGTAGGGCGCTGGGCCCATATCCAAGAGGTCGTGGGTTCGATCCTTGCCGGCCGAAGACTCCCCGTGTAGTAAATGGTGACTAATGCACGTTAAATCTGTCGAGTCTCAAAGTCCTCCATGTTCCCACAACAGATCATTACCTCTGGAGGTACTGATCCAGGAGTTTCCTTGTCTTCCGGATTGGTTCAAAATTACAAGGCTACGGAGTTGAACGTAAGTAGTCGTAAACCCATGAAATTGGGTCGGCTGTTCAACGACGATTATGAAATAAAAATAAAAAATAAAAATATATAGAGACAAAGGTTGAGATGTTTGAATAAGGCAATTTCTCAAATTCCTCCTTTTTCTCTCAGCAAGTTCCTTTTTTTGATTGTTTACTTTTTAAAAATAAAAATAAAACTGAGAAGAAAAATAATTTGCAGGTGCTGCAATAATCTGAAGAGCCTGCTGCAGTGCTGCAGGATTTCTGTTACCGAGGATGATAGTCAAGAATACTTTATTTATTTATTTATAGCTTTTTAATCATTTCTACTGCAAACGCTCAAAGCACAAGGATAATTACACGAAAAGCAAAGTGATTTATATTCGCCATATTATTCTTTTCAACTCTGTCTAATGTCGGCAATACGAAAAAAAATATAGTTCTAAGATTAATTTTACGATTTTGGCAGTTAAGATCCCTTTCCTATGCAAGGTAAGTGTTGCCAATGGAAACATTTGAAATTCTGTTTCTGCAACCTTATCCATGCACAGGGGAAAAAATTCTGGTAAAATTTCCAAACTGTATGGAAATGACATTTTTGGTAAGAAAAAATAGAAAAAAAACATTCTTCTGGTTGATAAAACCAAAATATACAATATTTAAGCCCTTCATTTGTTAATTTTTAAATTCAAATGGTAACAGTTTACATGAAGTTCTGGTTTTCGAAATTGTAGTTTTCATTACCATGCATTTATTAAACTGAAAAGTAAATTTAACCGTATAAATGGTTTCTATGCTATGCTTCCAAGCATCATGATAAAATCACTAAATTTTCCGACATTTACCAAATTTTATCACATATTACAAAGCTATATTTTCTGTAAATTTTACCAAAATCATTACCAAAGCACTTTGTTAATAACTTCTGAGCATTTTGGTATTCCCATAGAGCCAGAATTATGCTCAATTTTACCAGATTTTGATGGTTTTAACCATAAAGTCTTTCTTAGTGTGATAACTGAATATTTATTTTTCACTGCTCATAAGCGTACATTTCATAACATCTTTGCACGAAATACTTTTTCTCTCAAGCCAGTGTTTCCCAAAGTGTGGTACGCGTACCCCCAGGGGTACGGGAACAATCTTGCAGGGGTACGCGTTCTTATGCGAAATATCTTGCAACAAACGAAAATTTCAGAAAATTTTATATAAAAACAAAGCTAGTCATGAAAATTTACGATTACGTATTTTTCTATTGGCTATTTTTTGCAGAGTTAACAGTTAATAATTTGTGGTGTCAACAGCTAGTTATGATTTTTAACTTTTGTGGAAATTTTTATAGTAAAAAATGCATTCAATTTTTATTCATGGTACACAGCGTTAGAAAAATTTAGAAAGGGTACACAAAAGTCATATGTTTGGGAAACACTGTCTCAAGCAATTGATAAATATTTTATTTCGTTCTGTCGAAAGGATACTCGCCAACGAAACCTATGTTAGCAAATTTCTTTACTAAGCATTTTATATCGCTTACTAGTTCCCACAAAAGAAATAAATAAAAAACTCCAACAGCTAGGTATGCAAAAATATAAAAATCTTAATTAATTTATAAATATAATTAGTTTTCAAAAGTTTTGATAGTATTAAAAGTTTATAAATTCTCTGTTGAAATTTAGTTTATTTTTGGTTTTTGCTAACCACTTGATAAAGATTTTCTCCCTATGCACAGTAAGCCAATTAAATAGTTATTACTCTTAAATGCATGCACTAGGTTTTTATGAGCTTGAGTTTTATAGGTTACTTGTAACTTGTGCTGACAATTTTCTTTAATAAGTTTTAGGCGAGGGGTTTTAAAGATAGTTTTATAACACCACATGAAGTTTTTGATGGTTGATAACAACTTGCTTTTTCTTTCTGTTTTATTTTTAGAAAGTATTTACTTTCACGAAACGAGAATTTTAAATTTAACCTTCGATCTCTTTTGGAAAGAAAGTTCTTTTGGGGAAAAACTTCAGTTCCATGCAATCAATTTTTAAAAATAAATCTTCAGAGATAAGCGTGAATTTCTTAGTCTTTGCAAATAAATATAAACCTTTTGTTCAGTTAACTAGTTTCATGTCTTCCAATTTCTTAGCAGCTATGTTTCTTAAAAATGAACTATTCTCGAAATGAACTCAATGGAGTATAAAAGTATGCGTGATTATTGTGATGCTTAGATATTTATATGCTCTTAAAATTTCAAAACAATAGGGTGGATTTGAAAAGTTTATTTTTTTCCCGATTACAATGATTGTACAGATGATTCCTCAACATTTGAATGTTATTAGGGAATGTACAGACAGAAAGTGTACCTGGATGCATTGTTACACTTTAACTCATGATCCCGCACACTAATTATTTCTTTCACTAGAGTTGGGAGAGTCGGTTATTTAAAACTAGATGAGTAACCGTTTTCCGTTGGGAGTAAACAAATTTAAATTATCAATAAATCGGTACTGAACAACACTACGAAGTCATGCACAAAACTGAAATACATTTACTAACGCAATTAATAATTATAAAACAATTCCAATTTATTATTATTTTTTGTCCCTGCCGGTGGCTTTGCATTATTAGATTAAGCAAAACAAGCATTCAGTATTAAATTTACCACGACTAGGTGATGCCTTTTGAAGACCCGTAAAACTCCTCTTTCCACACTATCTACAGGGTTATTCATAATTCCCTCCGGGTATTATTGTATCCGGGTAATTGATGTATGCCGTGTGACCAAGGGTTCACACATAGAACACCTGTAATACATGTAAGTAAAACTTGAGTAGCTTCGGAATAATTTCATACGTTTCTTTTTTTCATATTCGTCTTCTTTTTTTTACTATAACGCTTCGAAACCCCAGAGGGAATTATGAATAACCTTGTATATTTAATCTATATAGTATTAATGCAGTTTTAATACCTAAGAAAATAATTTTATTTACGAAGTAAGGTACTAATTTTATTTGCATTACCTTAATAGTATCATAATTCAAAAAAGTAGAAATTACCAAATTTAATTAAGTGCCTTTGGCATCAATAATATTAAGGTGATTCTTATCGTTCCTCCTTAAAAAATTAGTACCGTTTCTTCATTAATTTTTCTTTCAGGGCTTAGCTTATAAATTTACTTTAATTATTACCGATTACCAAAATTAATTAAACATCATATTCATCAATAATAGTATGGGAATTTATTACACTTCTCCTAAATAAATTAGTATCATTTAGAAAATTAATTAATAACTCCATTAGTTTTTCTCTGTAGTTAAAAGCATTTTTTTTTCAAATTTGTGTATTTTACTAAAATTAACCAAGCATCATTAGCGTCAATAATAGCATGTCGATTTTGTACCTTTCTACTACGATTTAGTACCATTTCTTCATTAATTTTACTTTTCGGAACAATACATATTTTTTTTAATTCGAATACCGCTGATTTTAAATTATTTATTTTTATAAGCATAACATTACATATTTTTTAAAAGCATAATTATATAAAAAAAGTAAACATGTTGTTTAGTATTAATTTGGCGATGTAGTCCGTCTATGCCACCACGCTCAATTATTGAATTTATCAGACATAACGATTGAAAACTAATTAATATCGATAAACGCGAAATAAACTTCCCTTTTTGATTAATGAGATCTATACGCAAGAAAA
The DNA here is from genome assembly GCF_043381705.1 of Parasteatoda tepidariorum. NCBI lineage: Eukaryota > Metazoa > Arthropoda > Arachnida > Araneae > Theridiidae > Parasteatoda > Parasteatoda tepidariorum. Next base: position 39,963,965 of record NC_092209.1, on the reverse strand, counting down.
TATCGCTGCCGCTACCTTTAAAATCACCTGCACTTTCATTTATATCAATAGTGCTAACTCTAAACCAATGAGGAAATTAAACTACTCTAAATGTCCCTCCTGAACGATTTAATTGAAATTTTTGAATGGTTCTTAAGATAAGGGACTGAACTTGTCCCTTGCAGCTTCTGTCCGAATTTCAGGATGGTGCAAAAAGGTATAATCTAGACACACACACTTTGCTAGACAACCTCTTCATTTTATTATTATTGATCAGCTGATTTCTAGAAATTTTAACTAGTGAACTAGTTAGTCACACAAAAATGTTAGACACAGTATGTAATGATTTTCTACTAAAATCGGATTAATACTAATTCTACCATAATCTGACATTAAAATAAGCAAATAAGCAATCTTATTATTAATACTAATATAATAATAAAAATAGCTAATCTCAATTTAATACCAACTGCAAATTTATGTCACACTGTTTAACTACTATTGTTGTTTAGACATAATATTATCTATATAGCATATTTTAAACTTTTTTCGATCAAATAAGTACTTTTCCGTTTTGATTTGCCACCACAATAATGGAAATGTTTCGAATTAACTGCATTAAATAGTAGATACCTTTATGCGTGTAACCATAATAAAATTTATTAACTACTTCATTTAAAGTTAAATTTTGCAATATAGACTTTTTATTAATGTATGACTATACATTTTATGGGTTTCTTTTTTCCTCTGAATGCATGCTTAAAATTCCCTACCATGTGATCGTAAAGCAATAAAATTTCATGCTTGTATACATAGAACTTATTCTTATTTCGAACTCTTACAGAAGAGATAATCTGTCCTATAAATAATTCTTTCATGAAAATAAATATTTAACCTAGCGGAAAATAAATGTACTACCGCAGCTTTTTTTACTGTTTCAAAAAGCTTCTGTATGGATTATAGAATAAATCATTAGGCGTGAAGAAATAAAACTCGTGAATTTCTAATTAGAATGCTTATTCTTCGTGAAGCATTATTTTTAAAATTTATTTAACTATAGAACTATGTAATGGTGAATTAAATTTTATTCTAACTTAATTTGAGATACTAAAAATATATAACCGTAAAATATAAAAATGATGAAATAAATGTGCTTGTTGCTAGTGTCTTAAATAAATTTAAAGTTTATTAGAAGTATTATTGTTAGTTTCACTTCTACATTCGCTAATTAATTTTAAAAATATTCAAGAGAAACTGACTCTGTTATACTTTTCCCAAAATTATTCTTAAATTTTTACGTGATTCAACAAAGTGAAAAATCTATGAATATTTACCTTATATTTTTGTAAATAACTAAGATTCAGGCATGCATGTCTTGGCAAATTGTATCAAAATTTCGAGAGAAATTAGGAAATAATTATAAATATTCTTTAAATATGGAATTTCCGATTAAATGAGAATTTTAAGATGTCAACAAAATCAAGCATTAATATTTTTTTTCTTTTTTGTGAGATACATTATACGAGTATTTGCATTATTTTTAAGAACGGGAAAAAATGTTGCACATATTGTATAGTTTTGTAAATAGTAAGAAAGAAAAAGATTTCTATTAATGATACACTGCGAATATTTGCATTTTTATAAGGAAAAAAAATTTAGTTTCTGTGCATTTAAAAATTTGCTTAGTTCCTTTTAATTTTGTAATTTGTCAATTTAGTTATTTATACTTGGCTAAGTTAAAGTTCGTGCCACTTTCATCAAAAATGTTGATGAGTCTGAATGAATGAACATGGCCCCACTTAGTCTAATTGGGGCCCGGGGCAAAAACTTCTTTGGGGGCCCCCTTTGAACTATATGGAGGTACAGTAGAGCGCCGATTATCCGAACGTCCAATTATCCGAACCATGACTATATTTAATTTACAACCTTTTTTAGCAGTTTTCTTATAGTAGCCAATACATACGTGTATTGTTATACGGTTAAACCTACATAACCCTCTAACCTTCCTCAACTGAAAATTATCTTCCAAAAATGAGAGCTTCAATTTGACAGTCTACAATGGTTGGAATCAGGAATAGATATGTGCTGAAGTTCTACAATTGGGGGATGGGTGCTTTTCACTTACGGTTAATGATTAGTGATTACAGTGCCTGGAATCTTAAATCTTGGAATAAAATTCTTAACAAAAATAAACGAAACTGAAGTTTCTGAACCAGTAGATCTTCCCGATGAAAAGATGCCAGGTTATACAGCAGAAGAAACAGAGGACTGGTGTCGAGTCACTGAAAATGACCCAAGATTTCAAATGACGATGAAATTCTTGCTAAAATTTTGAATGAAAATCTTAATTCTACAGCCGAAGAGGAAGAAGTAGGTGATAAAATTCAAGATAGTGGACTTTCTCATATAGAAGCATTCAATTCGTTAGATATTGCAATGAATTGGTTAAAACGTCAAAATGCTGTTGATCTAGTTCAGTTGATTTATTTAAAAAGAATAAGGGGTATGACTGCTCAAAGAAGAGCATCTTCTTTGAAACAAAGGTCTTTGCTGGATTTCTTCAATGGAAAATAAAGATAAATGCGGCAAAATCAGTAATTGATAAATATATATATGTGGGAGTTAGTGCAGCATAGGAGTAAATGATGACGATAATTTAATAAACATAACAATTTAATAGAAATAAAAGGATAGAAGGATATAGCAGTTTACATTATTGACATGTCTCGTGAGAGCTGCCTTCTCGCAGTGGTCTCCGGAATGCATGTGACTAAGAATTAGATTGTTCTATGGTATAAAGTACGATTTAATTATAAATTCGGGAGTTTCCCTTCGGGACTTCCCCTTCTGGTCTGGCTGGCGCCTCTCAATGTCAAGATGGATGATGCAACTTCTTTTAATATTACAAGATGGTGAATGACGTAATGTTCGAAGCTATTACACTATAATACTGTAACAACAGCTCTGAACTCCACACACACACACACACACACACACACACACACACACACACACACACTTAGTGTTACAATTCTTGTCAGAAGCAATAAAGCATGCTTATTAAGGATGGAAATTATAATTTAAGCCAAGAAAAAAACAAAAACGTTATTCACACACANTATAAAAAACTGAAATATGATAAAAATAATTCAAGATGAAAAAAAAAGTTTTAAAAAAAATATTTAAAAATTGAAAAAAACAACAACTCTTAAACACGCCAGAACTATTTTGGAGAGTACTGCCAGTCCTAAGCCTAGAAAAAGTGTGAAGGGAAGTTAATGCATAAATAATAATAGTTTAAACTAGATTTTAAACAACTTTCCAACTATCCGAACTTTTCATTATCCGAACCACGTTCGGTCCCGAGCAGTTCGGATAATCGGCGCTCTACTGTATTTGCATTTTTCACCTCATTTGACTAGAACCTAAAATAGCTATAAAGTTCACCCCCCCCCCCTCTAATGGTACCTTTCTGTTCATTTTATTAATTTTCTGACAATTCTATGTCCATCATGCCGAATGAAGTTTTCTGATTGTTAACTTTGTCATCTAGCTGCAAAAAATTCATATCCTTTTTGACATTAGGGCGGAATTCAGCCAAATTTCAGCAATTACGATGGCTCACTTAAGACATCCAAAACCTGTTTTTTTTGTAAACAAATCGCATTTTGCTATAGGTAAAAATACAGGCTTTTGATTTGCCAAATTCATCCATAGATTTTTTGTGGTCATGACATAGATTAATGAGAAAGCTACCATAAAACAGACGTATTTTACACTATACTGATATCTTGTTAAAAAAAGTTCATTAAGGAAGGAAACCTAGAGTAAATTTTTAATTCGATTTGGGGGCCCCCTCTGATGTGGGGCCCGGGGGAACTGCCCCGTATGTCCCTGCCTTTGTCAGGCTGTAATATAAAATCCTGGTAGCGTAAGTACTGGTGTGATACTATTGCCTTCACTATGAAGAAATAACAGACCATCTCCGAAAGCACATTAGTGAAAAAAGTTATTATGCTCCATTCAGATTCAAATCAAATAAAAAAGAACAACTACTGAGCATGACTCACATACTTTTTTAAAGACCGATGACATTGTTCATATTTAACAATGCCGTAAGTTTATGCCGATTTCCCACCAAGAGATTACAGAATATTTTTCTCCGAACCAAAATTTTTGGTGAAGAAACTCTTAAAAATGTATTAATTAAATGTCACTTTATCAATTGGTATGCAATTCAATAATTGGCCTCAAGGTAGTTAAAATACAATAATGTGGAACATTTGGCAATACGTGCAGCAGTCCTATTTTGTTTAATTCCTCAAAAGAGTACGCAATATAAAACTAATATTAATGGAAAGGAAGGCAGTCGTATCCAAACAAAATTCTAAAAGTGGACACCATGGCCATAAGAGGAGCTTCCGAGAATAGCTACAAATATTCAGTTTTGAGGACATTTCAAGTTTTAGTACAAGAAGAGGGGTCGAGATAGCCTAGTTGGCAGGGCAGTGGACTCATGTTCGTGAAAGCAAGAGTTTCAATCCAGCTGACCGAAGACTCCCCGTGTAATAAATGTTGACTGGGGCACGTTCAATCTCTCAGGTCACAAAGTCCTCCATGCTCCTATAACAAATCATACCTCTGAGTGTTCTGAATTGGAGATCGATTGTTCTCTGGTTCAGATCAAAATCACAGTCTGTGAAGGAATGGATGTATGAATGGGTCCGCCCTATAAACAGGTGTGATGTATGGGTGTGGCAGAAATCGAATTCTTGGCCACTAGAAAACAAGAACAATCTCAACCCTTGCCTTAATTGCCAACAACAACAACAACTACAGCGCAAGACGAAAGAACAGCCATAGTTTGAAAAGACCATCTGAAGAATTTTTTAATTTCCAGTTTTTCAGAATGAAAGGGTAAATTTTTATTCGGTTTTACTAAATTAAACTGCGGCCTATTTTTGCAAACAATATTAAAAGAGTATTTTACAAAACCGTCTCCATATTATTCCGTCATGTGGTATATCTTTTAAGGAATATTTATATCTTTTAAAATCTAATTTTCAATATCTGACAGAGAAAATGAAATCACAATACAATTATTAGTACGAAGCATTATGAATGCATGAGTAATATAAATAATTTCTACCTAAGATATTTGCCTCAGGATCATTCAAATATTTTTTTTAGTCTGTCTATGTAGAAGAGTAGTTGCTATATGAGCATTCTGAATTTTTAAAAGTTCTCAAAACTATTTAAGAAACTATTAATATTTTTTAAAAAGAGACGACATTTCAAAATGTAAGCAGAAATTTTATAATTAGAACTGCGTGGAATTTCTCTTAGAAAAATTTTGTACCTTTAACATTTTTTTCCATACTTCTCGTTGAAAATAATTACTGATAAATTTGCTTAGCTTAATTAAATATTCCTAACTTTTATTTTAAGAATAAAAATGCAGAATAAGGAGATTTTCCGAGGGAAATAATAACATAATTATCAAAACACCAAAATACTGAAGAATAGTTTAAATCTCCTTTTAAAAATTGAGGGATACAGTAAAAAAAAAAAATTTAAATTTTTAAAAAAACGTTTATTAAAACTATTGAAGTGGAAGATCATTTGATATTTAAGGAAAACCTGCATGTGACATTTAACACAGTAAATATCGTAAAAATTAAAATTTTATTTGGTTACTACCCAAAATTTTGTACAAAAATGTTTATAAAGTTTCAATAAGAATTTTTATTTTTAGTGATATGTTTGCTTTTTTTCCTTTGGATAAAGTATCCTGGATGTTTATAAAATTGTTACTAAATTTAAAAATATCAAATTTAACCGTAAATATTTGATTTTTTATGTTATTTGCTGAATTTATTTCAAACTTTTTTTCATTAAAATTAAAGTAGATTTTGTGTTATTTGACAATTAAAGAAGGATTTTTGTTATATACTTAGCGATCGCATACTGCTCGAAATCTATAAAAGATTGTAGAATTTAACAGCTATGAACCACAGCAAATAATCCGAAGCACTTGATAGTTACATTACTTATTGAGGATTAGATTTTATCAGCCTTATAGTCAACAGATTAAGTGATTTTTTTTTGTAATAAATGTTCTTTTTTTATATTCAGTACATCAAAAATATAACTTGGTGTGTTTAGAGTAATGACAATTAAGAAGAAATTTTTTATAGATTTTACAAAACAAATTCCTTTTAAAAAAATTCGTAATTTTATTTGTGTTTAATATTTGAAATATTACGTTTCTCTTTATTGAGTGTTTTTAATGAAGCATATGAATGAAGACAATAGTAAAAATATTAAGTTACTTAAACTGAAATAATTTATTTAAAAGTATTTATATTAAGCAAAGGAAAAAAATTCTACCGTGTTCACAAATAATAATTTTAATAGAAACTAATGCTAATTCTGTAAAAAATAATCTTGACCAGATTAAGGTAAAAGTACAGTATTTAATATAAAATACATGTTTGCTGAAACATGTAATAGAAGAAAAAATCTGATATACCGTAATTTTACAGTAATAAATACATTAATATCACACAATAATATTAGATAATTAGAATATTAGATAATATCACACAATAATATTTTTTTTACAATAATGTTTTTGTAAAAACTCCGGCATAGTATTTAACGGTAAAAAATGGATTTTACAGATGATACACCCAATGTACTTATATTTTAGACAGTAAATTGATTCGGAATATTTTGACTGTGTAGCCGGCCAGGTGGCCGAGCGGTTAGCGTGCCTGACTGCGAAGCCATAGGCAGCGGGTTCGAATCCCGCTCTGGGCATGGATGTTTCTCTCTCTCTTTGTGCTTATCTCTGTTGTGTGTGTGTATGATGTGTGAATGTGGCCCACCCTATAAACGGGTTTGTGGCAGTGCGGCGTGGGCAATGTTGCTCGCCTCCGTGACTTTGGTTCACAGGTGCCCACTGGGTAACGCGAAATGAGCAACAATTCTGGCATAGTATAGGCAAAAGATTCAAGATTCAGTGCCTGCCATTAGAAAAAAAAAAAGAAAATTTTTTTTTGACTGTGTATGCATTAAACAATCATGTAAGTCATATTGCATATGTAATAAATTTATACAAATATATTTCTTCGTCCATTTATATTTTATTAACGTTTCAAAGCAATCATATCTGAAAATTCAAACGTGATTATCCAAATGCGTTTGAGCTCCCTAAATACATCAACAGTTTATAAGGCAGGAAATTTTATGAAAAGGGATTTTATAAAATTTCCTGGAAAACCATTTCTGCTATTAGTAGATTGAATAACAAAATGTTCACAAGTATCTATAAGGCTGAAAGAGGTGTAAAATAACAAAACATTTTTTAAACTGAGTTTTTCAAGTTTAAAGTAAGAAAGTAATTCTACTTTTGTCATATCTAAAGCAAAAAACGTGGAACGCAGCACCTTTCTGAAGAGGTAACAGAATATTTCGATGTTTATAAAAATTTATTACAAAAATGAACAACCTAAGTTTTTTTTTTTTTTTTTTTTTTTTTTTTTTTTTTTTTTTTGGTTTGACAAAAACACACTGTTAGAATTTCTATTATAAAATTATGGTAAAATAACCGGAAGCAGTCTGTCCATCTGATTAACCGTAAAGTTTATATTAAAGAGCATTTTTTACCTTTTCGGTTTTTTAACCATTTATAACAAGCATGGTTTAAAAACTATGAGGAAGAAATTTAATTGGACGTAGGATCTAAGCATTTTGTTAGGTAATGTATTTTTTCTTCATGTGTTAAAGAGAATGGAGTAATGGCGTCAACGCTGGGACTTGATCCTCTGTTTTGTCGGTCATGAGACTGATTATGAGATTGTCGGTAATTAGACTGTCGGTCATGAGACTGGTCATGATAGCCCTCTCGGTTTTAGCAGTTACAAGGAACTAAGTGGCATTATTAGGTGGTCTTGTGAAGTGTAATAAAACCCTGGTTTTGTAACAGTGTTAGGTGAAGGCTGCTAATACAGTTAACAGTTTGATTACCATCTTATTTACGGTTATTTGACTGTTTTGTTTGAATATGGTAAAATAACAAATAAATAAACGTTGTTTAACCATTTTTTCGTGAAATTTCAGCTCCGGAGAATGATTTTTCACTTAGAGGCTTTTTATTAATTTATTTATTTATTTTTAGCTTTGTGTATGTGCATATGTTAGTTACTGTCGGAAAGCGGTCAAAATTTCATTAGCAAAAACACGGAGATTAATTTTGCTTAAAATATTCAAGACACAATTGTAACTTGCATTGACATGAGGATCAGAATTCTTATTAAGAGAAGAGGCCATTAAAAAATTAAAACGTGTTTTGCAAGTATTCAGAAAGCTATAATTTATATTTTAAAACTCTAACTAGATGGAAAATATTCAAAACTTATTTATTTAGTAAAATAGTGACAAATTAGGTTTTTCAGCCGTCTTCGAACAATTGAAAAATGTATTGGTAGCTATCATAGAGGTCCAGTTATAATACCTACAATCTACACTGCAAAAAATTCCGAATCCAATTACGGTATAAAGTACCGTCATTCAAGGTGCCGATAGTATTTATCGCAAAATCTGGAAGATGTTACGGAACAAAGAAAACTGATATGCCGTAATCTTTACAATAATAATTACCATAAAATCATCAAATCTCTCAAATTAAATAAATAGTACTCTAAAAATTACAGTGTTATTTTTCGGCAAAAAGGCATTTTACTGTAAAATGGAATTAGTGGATGATGCACCCAAATTACCAGCACTTTATCCGTAATTTATACCAAGGTTTTTTTTTCTTACTGTGTAACTATTAAATAAATTATTTATAGCTTAATTAATTGAGGGTCTGTTAGGTTTTAAAATCTCTTGCTTGTGGCTACCGAGAATCTATCTATACATACATTACAGATTACTCCACACTCCGCCATCGCGTCATAACGTACAGACACTCCTACATCAAATTACACAATACTCCTATCCAAGTTTTAGTGCTACGCAAGGATTTGATTTCAGTATTCAATAAGTAAATGCAAAATAAAAATCCAAATTTAAATATTCCATGATCGCCAATTATTGGCGATTTAAACTTTTTTAACATTCTATTTTCATTGATAATCTCCCATGACTATTCTAGATTATTTAATCACATATCTTTAATTTCTATGAACCAACTTCATTCACTTTTTTAAAAGCAAGGATTGCAAACATTTCTTTCAAAAGATTTTTTATATAACACTCAACAATAATTTTACCCGTTGCAAATTAAAGTATCTTTTAGGCGAGAACGTATAACTGCAAGCAATATTTTTAAAATAACAAAATTAACATTCTTAATTTGATTAATATTAGTATTAACAATGCAATATTATAGTTAATTAATAAAACTTTATTAAGTAATGTTATTTTTACTACTTAAAACACATCAATACTTGCTACTATTTGAATATTTTTGCGACTGTTAGTCACAACGCAACGTTTTATTTTCTTTATTCATTCTTCCAGTTTACATTCTATTCAATAATATCCCATTTTTGTAATATTAAAAACATTATTTTTTTCCATAATATGTTGGAGATCGAAACTAAAATAGGATTTTGATACACTATTTACGTGTCTGGTATTTATATCTGCAATATTTATGTGTTTAGAGCTTTTTCCCTAAAGTAAAATATTTCGGTAGTAAAAAAATTGATGCTCACGTAAAGCTTCACTGATATGATAGTGGCGAATTTATTGAAGATGGTATTAAGGATACTTATCTTCAAGGTTTTATTTATTTATTTATTTATTTTTTTTACAAAATATCTTTACCCTTATAAATAGTTAATACTCCCGTAGAGTGATAAGTAGATTTGCAACAAAATGTAGATTGATTTCTTTCATACTTATTTACACTATATTGCACATGAAATAAAAAAAATAAAAAAAGCACAAGTTTTTCTTGATTTAATTACTCAAAATGCCTTTCATTGATACAATACTAAAAGAATACAAAAAATTTTATTCTAAATTGACAAAACTTCTTTGAAAAAAAAACGCGCTTTAAAGCAGCAGAAATTTCAAAAAAAAAGAAAGAATAAATGTGGCAATAAAGGAAACGAAGGAAATAAAAATAAAAATATGACTACCGAAGCCGACGTCTTCAGGGGGTACCGGCCCCGGTAGCCTTGAAACAAAACCTTTTCTATTGAGAGAGAGGGCAAATGCCTAAATTGATTCCCTCAGTACCACGAAGGTTTTGTATAAAAGTCCAGGAAAAAGAACTGAAATACATAGATAAGAAACTCAAACAAAATCATCAGAAAATAAAAACTCACATTAACCAGGTCAAACAGCGATTTCACAAGCAAATATTATCATAATGTATACTAATTAAACTTATAAATTCAGAAAGTAAATTACTAGAAAAAATTTTAATTTTTGAAATTTCCTTTCGATTAACGTAGATATAGATGATTTTAAAAACAAGATTTATTTCTCATTATATTATATCTAAAAAAATTTCAGTCACATGTAAAAAAAACATAGAAAGCCACAATAGGAGAAATAGCAAAAGCGAAAGATGCGAAAAGAAGAGAACAAATAATGAAATCTAGGAATAATGAAAGATTGATGAAAACTTTTATAGTTCTTCATTTTTACTTGATTATGCATAGATTATTCATCGAAAATTATAATTGATGATTTACGAGATATTGGAATCTCGCGGATATTAGAAGATTCCTGGCCTAGCTAGCTCTAACGTGTTCACCTGCAAAGGAATTCTAATTCAAATCAGCAGCTTCTTATTCGGAAATCACTTCCAGTATTTCCTGCTTCTCCGGAGATGAAAAATCTTGTAAAATTAATGTATTACATGGTAATGACATTTCTGTCAAAAAAACACCATATTTTTAGTAATAAAACCAAAATAAATGGTATTTATAACCATTCATTTGTATATTTTTTTGTTGATATGGTAACGGTTTACTGAAAATTCTGCTGTTTTAAAATATAATCTTATTACCCCACATTTAGTAACAAATATAAGACTGAAAAATAAATTTAACCAAATAAATGGTTTTTATGCCATTCTTTAAAAAAACATGATAAAGTCACCAAATTTTGCCACGTTTACCAATTTTTTCACATAGTATAACACTATATTTGATAATTAATTTTACTAAAATCATTTCTAAAACATTTCGGTAAAACTCATTGAAATTTTCAGTGTTTCCATAGAGCCAGAAACATGGTAAATTTTACCATTTCACCATACATTTTTGATCAGTTCGGAATTTCATTTGAAGCCACGAACATCTGCATTCTTTTCACATGGATATTACTGCATATCATTGAGACGAACAGTAGCTGAATGCAGCTTTTTCAAAACGTTAAAAGAAAATTTTTTTACGTCCTTTACCTCGCCTTTTGCTGTGTGACTCAATATTTATTTCAAAAGGTTTTCGTTTTGGCTAATTATACCACACCTTATATTTGTGATCGCAGTTTATGTTGCAAGGTTGCAGGAAATTAATTCGGCAACTTTATTCTTTAACATAGTTTGTGCTATAAGCAAAGAAACATAAAAAAAAGAAACGTTATTTTTTACTATAAAACATATTTTTGTTAGAACAGATATATTTTGAAATCTATGTTGTAAAAACACATATTTTGGAACAAAATATTTTGGAGTTTATACAAGCATTGGAGTGATACAATATTTGTAAATTTAAACGTCAAATAAAGCTAAAAATTTCTATTGCCTTTGTTTCTTTATTTCATGAAACTTTTCAGTTTGTTATTAATCTATATAT
>NC_092209.1:39936136-39952099 GCF_043381705.1 Parasteatoda tepidariorum | reverse complement strand
TGATCCACCTGCCTTGGCCTCCTAAAGTGCTGGGATTACAGGCGTGAGCCACCACGCCCGGCCCAAATATTTTCTTTGTATCCTTATTTTTATTCTATAAGTTTTTTCTAAATATATATATATATATAATCACAACAGAAAAAATGTAAACTAATATATTACAGAAAAATTTATTATTCCTCCATGTGATTTTGAGTCGAAATTTCAATTTGAATTTTCAATCTGAAATAAGTTATTTAAATAAATATGCTTCCGCAATATTTCCTTTCATGCAATATTATTTATTTAAATTGAAATGGTTGTTTTGACATAAAAATTAATCACGTTTCAAAGGAACAATATGATTTGTGGGTAACGATATCGTTTCTATTTGCCAGATAAAGTTTAAGAAAAAACAAGAAATAGTAACAGTAATATTGTCTGAAATAGTTTTTTTTTTAAAAAACGAATAAATTTAAATTTTACAGACTTATTTATCAGTATCATAATCATATCACATGAAACATCATTAAATAAGATAAATAGTCAAATCAATGCAAGTAAACGAGATAAACTAATCACCTACCCTAACAAAATTTTTACTTTGAAATCTGTGTTGAGATATTTTCATATTTTTTTTATTTATAAGAATTAAGTTTTTTATTAATAAGAAATGGATTTTAGTGCACTGTAAAAAAATGTTCGTGTATCTGAACATCAAAAATGGGGTCAGCTACTTTACATCAATGTGATATATCACAAAATGCTTCACACCACAAAACTAAGGTTAGTGAACGTACAGTGGAATATCTATATGCGTTTTTACGCTACTATATGCGTAGCCGCCGTAATGTCAATTATTCTGAACTTTATAATTACCGTAAGTTACGATACACATAAGAAACAATATTTATTAAAGTAAAATTAGTTTGTTAATCAAACGTACACACAGCACAGATGAATTCGGACAAAACCGAAGTGAATAGAAGTTACGTATTATAAAGTTATTTTATACAATTGACAGATTTCAGGAAATCTTTATTGGGAACGTGAACCTCTTTATTGTACAGCTAAAAACATACTTGCATTTTATAACAGCTTATATGAGTAATTTGTCGCATCATCCGGCAATTGATTGAAATGACTTGGCAAATAATCAATGGCTTACTGATTTATAATAGTTTGTCAATTAAATCCTACACAAACTTAATAGTTCATTTCATGTCAATAAACTGCCATCTTGGCCGCCAGATTGTAACTATTTTAAAATTGCACAATTATTTGCCTTTACGTTTCTAATAATAGTTCAAAAGCATTTTTATGTTTAAAACATGTCATATCATTTCACGCAAGCGTTACATTAAATACTTTGAATATACACTAATTATTCGCTAAATTTATGAACCACTGACAGTCACATTCTTATTTACCAACGAACTGCTGATTGGTATAAACTTTATCAATTGTTGGTGTTAAATTTAACTACTCTCTTTGAAGTGTGAGAAGAACTCTTGATTTGGTATTAACTAGAATCAAAGTAATTATTCACACAATTTTTAGAGTTTTTCAACACCCAATTCGTATTGTACCACCGATAGATATACACCATTTCATACAGTGTTTATTTACTTGTCTGGTTTTTAAATTACAGGTTGGCTAACAAACCCATTCTAACAAAATAATTATAAGAAAATTTAGAAAGATCTTACGATGGCGGATATCGTAATGAGCAAGTTTATCTTTCAAAAATAGAATTTTTGATGTTATTACTGTACAACCAAATACTGAATATTTTATGAAACAGCGCCTGTCTATAAAATTTCTGAAATATGAAATAAAATCTAAAAGTTTTGAGTACCTTGTATTTTTACGAGCAATAAATAAAACTGATAATAAATTATTCAGCGTTATGTTTTGCTTTGCCTCCTAAAAAGTATGAAATAAATATTTCTTGGTTACTCTTAAATAAAAGTTTCAGTAAGGCTTCATCACTTATATATTATGTTAGTTAAGCATGTACAAAACATATTTAACAGCAATAAAATACAAACAGTTGAGTTTCTTATGCCTGAGATACTGCACACTAATAAAAAAAAATCATAGTTAATTTTTATTTATGATGTTAAACGCATTTTTCTAAATTCCCATCAAAAGTTTATTGTATATAACAATAAATAGATTATCTCTGCGTGTAAAATGTTTACAAAACAGCAAAAGTTTAATAATTTTTTTAAACTTAGCGTAGTAGCTCGATAGCCCATGGAGGGCCAAAGCCTACAGTGTTCTCTCCAGTTTTCCTGAACTTAGGTCCTGGGGTGCAGGAGCAGATGTTAAGTTTGGGTAATCAGCCGAGTGCGGAACCACAGTGTTTAGTCTCCCAAGCATGTTTGGTACTCATTTTACCGAAGGGAAGAAACGCTGGGTCAAAATTGCCCGGTCAGAGGATAGAACCCCAGACTTGTGGCACGCGAGTGAGCAGCACTATGAAAATTAATCAATCAATTAATTGATATTTAATCAATTATAAAAAATGTTCGAGCATTTGGTATGCTTAAGGAATATGTTACCTCTTAAAGTGTTAATCTTATTGTTCCACTCCCTATCCTTGTAAAATTAATTAATAATTTGAAAAAAAGGAAATTAAATCAATATCTATGCAAATTAAAAATTAAGAACTTTTTTGAGAAGCTAAATGACTTTAATCTATTCCTATCTCAACTAAGTAACAAAATGAATGAAACTTGAAAAGCTTAATTAAATATTATTATTTAAAACATAAACATTCTAATTAAACATTTGTGGGCTAAATCAAAAAAAAAAAAAAAAATTATAGAATTTTTTTTTTTGTTTCGTCTCATTGTAAAAAAGATGAAAGCAGTACCAAACAAAAATAGGGCAGATTTAAAACGATTTGCATTTTCTATTAAAAGACTTGTCCTAACTATTCTCATTTTACCGACACGAAGATTTATTAATAGAAAGATCGTTTCCATGATTATAAAATAGTCATTAACTGAGCTATTATTGCACTTTATTCGCTATCTAACGCATTTAATTAATTACGGATTTTCTAATTAAAGTTTAATTATGATAATTCCTTCAGTAATGTATTTTTAAACTTTCAATTATACGAAAAGTATTGAAAACTGCTTATGTTGAATCAGTTTATATAGATTAGCCCATAAATACTAATGATATTTCATTAAAATAAATTTGATATTGCGTTACTCTGTACAATCTAACAGTTTTAAATTTCTTTCGTGCATTTAATACAAAATTTAATTAAAATAAATTATTTCATGAATTTAGTTGGAATATTGAGCTATTATTATTTTTAATTTTTTTAAGCTTCGGGAGTATATTCTTCTGAAAGTGGACTGACATATTTGTCTTTCAATTTTTGCATTATCCCAAATGTTAATTGCCGTAATTTAAATGAAATTCTGCATTGAACAAAATGTATGGTCAAAAGTACCAGAGTCCTGCAGTGGACTGATCGTTAAGACACGGTTCCCAGCAGATCACCGAAGTCAAGCATCACTGACTACGGTCAGTGTGCGGGTGGGTGACCACTTGGATCAGTCTGCGTAGGGACCGAGGGTGTGCGGTATTGGTCCTCGTTAAACTGTGCTACCGTAAAGTGCTCGACTTCGCACGCAGGTCGTCGGGCTACCGAAGCGGGGGTGCCATCCCCTCCGCAGAGGATCAAAATTGTGGTGGCATGTCTTCGGATCATCCTCCGGGATGTTTCCCAGACCGTCGCCAATAGCCCATTGTGCAGCTCTAGTGCGACATAAATTAACAACAACAACAACAACAAAAGTACCAGAATACGGTAAAATTCACCATATTTCTGGTTTAATGGGAACAAAAAGTATGGTAATTTTTACCTTAGCTCTTTGGTAATTGCTTTTAGTTCTACCATGTAAATATGATTTTATTATCATGTTTTTTGATATTAAGGTTAGTAAAATTTGGTAATTTTACAAAAGAAAAAGTTTACAGTTTTAACAGTACTTGCATAATTTGAGAATAATAAGCCTCTATTTAATTCTTAAACACTGTTCTTAAGGCACGGTTCCCAATACACCACAGAATCCTTGACCTCATTAAACCGTTCTACCATAAAGTGTTTGTCTTCGCAGGTCATCGGGCTTGAAAACAGAAGGAGCCATCCCCTGTGCAGAGGATTAACATTGTGATGGCATGTCTTCGGATCATCCACAGATTTCCCAGACCATCACCAATAGCCCATCATGCAGCTTTAGTGAAATGTAAATAAAGTACCACTACTACTACAATATTGATCTATTAGTTGCTTTTACTTCTATAAGCTAAAAACTAACATCTATCAGCTTTTAAAACTACAAAAAATATGATTTTTGTAAATATACTAATGTCTGAACAAGGTTGAACTAAACTATCAATTTAAATGTTACGCATCAAGATCTCTTTACATCCAAAAATGGAAGCATAAAGACAAAGGGTTCGAATTCATTCATTACGCTGGATGCTTCTATTTATTTAATATTTTGTCACCAATGACACATTGTGTAGCTCTAGTGTGATGGAAATAAACTACTATTTATTTATATTTATTTATTTATTGTTACACCTACATATGCGGCTTTGTGTGCTCATTACTAAGCTCGACGTTTGAACCCTTGTTAGGCCGAAAATCAGATAGATGTCACATGGAAAAGATCATATTAGTAATATATCTGAGGATACCGCGGAGTTCGAACCCTCTACCTCCACGCTAAGAAATTTTGGGATATGCCCTTCTCTAACTTGATAATGTCTCTCTCTTGCCCTATAAATTTCAAAGGGTCGATAATAAATCTTATTTTGTAATGAGCATGCAAGCTTGTATGCATGTGTAACAATAAATGAATGCTAATTCTTGGAATAATGATGCTCTCTTTTAATTATTAATTTTTTTTAAAAGGGTTCTTCCTTATTGCGAAATCTTGCTTTTTTTCCAAACTCTCTTTAGATTAAGGCAGCAATCACTGTAGGTATTACACTGAAATATAGTTAAAATTACAAGAATATGGTAAAATGTCGGTACATTTATATTTCTGTACATTATACATTATATGTCGGTATATTTCTGAGTCAATCGGAGCACCAAAAAAGCTCGGTAAATTTTACTGAAGCGCTTTGGTAATGATTTTTATTAAATTAACAAAAATTAATGAACAAAATTAAATTAAGTTTTAAAAATATGTTTTTGTAAAATGTGATGAAATTTGAGAAATGCAGTAAGATTCGGTAACTTTATCGTGATACCTTAGAACATGACATAAAATCTATTTGAATCTTTAAACTTACTTTTCAGTTTTGTAATTTTTACTAAATGTGTGATAATAAGAACTATAATTTTGAAAACTATAATTTTCAGTAAACCGTTACCACGTGAACAGAAAAATACCTTTTATCTTGGTTTTTAATACCAAACTGTGTAAATAATTTGGTTTTAATTAACTTGGTTTCAACTACTTGATTTACTTGGCATTAATTACAAATTTGAAAAATACAGAAATAAAAAATAAAAAAAAATAAAAGGAGAGCTATCCTAGGAGTAATATTCAATGGCCAATGGTACAACTTATGTAACTAGGTAGTATTGTACCAAAATATATCTAGGTGATGTTGTACCAAAATGTATTACAGTACTCATACACAAAAAAAGTATTAACATTCAAGCATATAATGTATTTCATTCCAAATTTCCAAATTTTGAATTATTACTCTCTGCGTAAGAAGTAAAAATTTAAAATTGGCCCATGGTAGGCCATTACTCTATATATATAGGTTCAAAATATTATCTGATGGGTAATTTTAAAATCCTATGCCACTTATAATCCGCCTGAAAAATATTTTATTCTTGCAAAAGTTAAAAATTTCGGATTATTTTTCTTTATAAATATAAGCATTAGTTGACAAATTGCAAATAACATTATTTAAGAAAAAAGAGTATTTCAAAGAAATTAGCTCTCCGAAATATTATTTTTTTCTCAAATCATCATTCGAGTTACAAATAATTTTCCACTGTATGTTAATAACTGCGTTTAACATTCTGATGTGCAATCAAGAACAATCTATTTGGATTGATTGTATATAATTTAAAATACTCCAAATTACATACAATTAAAATTAAAAGGTTTTAAAACCCCTTAACAACTCTCTCCGTAAGTTAATGCTAAAATCTCTTACTATGCACAGATTTACATTTTAAACACCATTGGGATTTAAGAATGACAGTGCTAGTTATTAGCTTAATAGCTACGTATTTCGGATATTTCCTGTTTGGTTTAAAGGATAAAATCTTTTTAGTAGTAGGAGCATTTTACGATCCGATTTTGTATTTTATATGAAACCATTCATGTAAGATAATTTAGCTTATTATAATCATATTTTATTTTGTAAAACTTATTTCTTTGAAGCGTATTTTTAATGCTTTTATTTAAGAATTATGTGGCCTCTTGAATACTTTACGTTAAAATTTCCTCTGTGACGGGTACGTCTGCTACCTATTTGTAAGAGAAAGGACAAAAAAAAGTAGTTTTACACATTTTCTCGGTAACATAACTAACTCATAAGAATTTTTATGCATAATATTAAGGGGCTTATATTTGAAATATTTTCGCTACTTCCATATTAAATTTTAGCTGAATATTTGAAATTATCTCAGATTTTTTTGATGTCACCATTAAATTTGTACTTCTGAAGACAGCCCTGTGCAATCACTCCATGTGATTTCTGTTTTCATGTATATTATTAATAACAAAACTTTTTAGGATAATATTATCATACCAGGGAAAAAGAGCAGAAATTAAAATAGTAACTGCAATTAAATCATTCAAATAATGTAAAAATAATTATATATAAATATATACGCCGACCTGGTGGCAACGTGGCTAGCGTGCCTGACTGCGGAGCCGCTGGTCGCGGGTTCGAATCTTGCTCAGGGCATGTATGTGTCTTTCTCTATGTGTTCTATGTCCTTTCTTCTTTATGAATGTGACCCGCCCTATAAACGGGTTTGTGGTTGTGTGACGTGCGCGACGCTGCTCCACCGCCGTGACTTCGCCACAGGTGCCCACTGGGCAACGAGAAGAGAGTAGCAGTTCTGGCATATCTGTGGCCAATGGGACAACCCCCAAGTGCCCACCATTAAAAAAAAATTATACATATTTAATTATTTTTAAAATTTATATATTATGTTATAGCATAAATTTGTTCTACTCTTTCACTTTCTGAATGAGATTGAATTATAAAAATGACTCATACATAAAAATACAGGCATGATATAAACTGAACTCAGCGGCGCGACAGCCCATAGAGGGCCAAGGCCCATCTCAGTTTTCTTGATCTTGGGCTCTGGGGTACAGGAGCAGATGTTCCGGTCAGGTGATCAACCGAACGCGGAACCCCCAGTGTTTAGTTCCCAAGCATGCTTGGTACTCATTTATCGACCCACTGACGGGATGAAAGGCTAAGGATCGAACCAGGGACTTGTGGCACGACAGCGCGAAGCGCTACCGCTCAGCCACCGGGCGTCACAGACATGATCAGGTTTACATATAATTACGTACTACTTCCATTAAATTTAATAAAAAATAAATAAAAATCATTGCTTTTTAAAGAGATAAAGCTGAAAATACATTTATTTTATTTATAATTTTCAAATCTTAGACTATTTATTAACAAAAGATTTCTTAATCGATGCGAAATAAGTCATTTAAAAAGAAATCCAATCCGATTTTCACTTTCAAGTACGTCTTTTCACAAAAGGTAAATAGGATATATATGAAAGGCTAATAAAATAGAGCATATTTGAAAAATGTTTAAAAAATATTTATCACAATAATTTAAATATAAATTTTTAAAAACAACATTTCATGGATTAAATTGAAATCTTTTCAGATATGAAACGTTCGTAATGCAAATTTAATGAAGAACATAAATTTATTATAAATGTGAATACAACACATAAGGAAAGAGACGATGTATAGTTATTGGTAATATTGACTACCTTATTAAAAATCTATACATTAATAATGGAATGAGGGAAAGATGTACATCATAGAAATCTGTAACCAGGTACTCATTTGACATACTCCAAATTCTCTTTAAACCCCGAATACAAAGAATTACAGATCAATAAGCTTTTAAAGTCTGCTAGAAAATTCAATGCGGTAACAGTTTCCAATGAAATCGGTCCAACAGTAAAATGGAATGAATGAATGCAGATTTAAATTACAATGAAGAACCTTGTTAATTTTAACTCTTAAAGTATGCAGCAGAATAAATAAATCGCACCCAGCTGAATAAATAAAGCACGATTTATATGTTTATTACCTGGGTGAAAGGAAAGAATGGTTAGAATAAGTTTAATTTTCGTCATGTAAAAGTTAGCGACATTGTTTTAAGAGCATTATGAGTTTCAAGAATACGTATACTTAGAGTTTACTTTAAGTTTCAAGAATAGCTATTGAAATACCACGAGACTTCAAGTTCCATTGAAAAGATGGAAATTTTAGATGCTCTTGAGAAGTTAAGCTTATTGGAAAATAAATTCAATTGATGATAATTAAGTTTGAGGTGCCATTAACTGTTGCTGTATGCTTTATGTCTGTTTGTCAAGTAAATATATGACTTGTTTGCCAGGATTAATTCTATAATATTTAGGCAGAAAGTTGTACATAAGTGGTATTCTTCAGTTTTCCATTCCGCGTAGTAGATGTTTTTATAAGTAGTTATGTTATATAGTTTTGGAGATATATATGTGACCGGCAAAGTATGAAATGCCGGCATTATATATAATGTCGGATGCTATTCAGGCAAAGTATGAAATAAACGTCCTGATGAAGTTATTATGTAAATAATGTGCATGTTACTGTGAATAACCGAAATCGGTGGTTGTTGACTTTCACCGGTGAATGTTGACAAGTCGCTGTGATGAAAGTACAAAATATTATTACATCGTGGATATATTCGGGGATATAATTACATTTATTCGATATTTTAATACTAACTGACGATAGATTAAAAGAAACATCAGTGTTTGGAGTATCGGGCAAATGTATACCGGGCAGTGGCTCTTGACCTTATAATTATATATAATGCCTAGGCAATGCGTGAAATATAAATCATTTCATACTTTACCGGCTAGTTTTAGGTATTATATGTAATGCTGGATTTTATACTTTGCCGGTAACAGATATAATCAAACATAATTTGGATGCGATGATTTAAATATTTTATTTCTTAAAGATTCTGTTAGTTTTGCTATTCATCATGTTTATAATATTCATTTGTATAAGTTTTTCGAACACTCAAATTGCCTTCGAAAATTACATTCCATGTATCTAAAGACCCTTACTAAAACTGAAGAGATAGTTTATGCATTTTTAAGAATTAGTTTTACGTGTAGTACTAAATGCCGCATCAAAAAGATTCTTCAATCCTCAGTGATCTGGAGTATGAATGGTTGGTTGGTTGGTGTCGATCCTCTATTGAATCATATTTCATGGTGTGCTTGAATAGTTTTTGTTATTTCTATGGCATTAAATGAATACAAATCCTCTTCTGTGGGGTAGTTTAAGAGGTGAACGCCTGCAGCGACTGCAGGGCAGTTAAAAACATGATATGGTTTCAGTTGCACATTAAGACAGTTGCCACAGTTTTGATATTTTCTTGGAGTATGAATAAAATGCAAATATGAAGATGAAACAGTTTTTTTTTTTAAAAAAAATGGTTTTATTTAAATATTTATCTTTTATTTTATTTTACAACCGTCGTTGAACAGCCGATCCAATTTTTGAGTTTGCGACTACTACTGTTCAATTCCGTAGCCTTGTAATTTTGAACCCAATCCAGAAGACAAGGGGAACTCTTTGATCAAGTATTGGGAGAAATTGCCTTCGTGGAGGATTTATGATTGAACTAACCCGCATTTACGTTGCATGGAGAGAAAAACCACGAAAACGGTTAGCCTGATGACAAGGGATCTATAACTCATGATCCGTCTACCATTGAGGATATTTTACGTCAGAAATGTGGTCGGTGCAAGCCGGATGCAAAATTTTTATCGGCCAGCTATCGCTGAGATTCGAACCCGGTTCAACTCATTGGAAGGCGAACGCTCTATCCCCTAATCCATCACGACTCCAAATATTTATATTATAATAATCCTTTCATGTATTCTTGCTATAAGATTATATTATAATAAAAATGTTCTAAAGAGCTACCTGCAAACACGGAGTGTAATGATCCTATTTGTACGAGACGAAATTACAAAGCAACTAATCTCTATTGCAAACAAACATTTTTATTAAAAATAGTTCATATAAAGTAAGGAAAATTTCATATTCAGGGGATAGTCACCAAAAATTATATGCTATCACGAGTGGGTTAAATTCTTTTAAAATATCTTACAAAAATATTTGCAAAATTTTAATATGACTTCCTAAAGTTACTTTTAAACGTATATTAAAAAATATATAGTAAGCCATAAGAATTGATTTTGTGTGGGATGTAGAATAAAATTATACGAAATCATACGTTTTCGATTGAGTGAGTTGATTTTCTAAGCATTCTGCTGAGGAAATTGAAAAAGATATAGTTCAGCTAAAAAATTAAATTTAAAATAAAATTCAGTTAGATTATTTATTTTTAAGCTTATTTAGAATGTTAATCATCAATACATTATTATTTCTAAGAAAAAAGACGATGCAGCAATGAATCAATGCATAATAATTTATTAATATGATATATTACTAACTGGTAGCCAAAATAACGTAAATATTCTCTAAAAAAAGTTCATTTTAATTTTTGAAATAAAATTCATTCAAAAGGTGAAAATCTAAACACTGGTCAGGTTTAAAGTTTAAGTGAAAGTGCAAACTAATTTTAACAACTACAAGGAAGAGATAAAACTAATTATAATCTTTGCTTTTAAGATAAAAACTTGTAAATTGTTTTTCATTTAAATGAATTTATACTAAAAACTCTAAACTAAACTCCAACTAAAACTATTTTTTGAAGTTACTTACTGAATTCTGATACTAAAATTTTTTAAAGGATTAAAAATTAAAAATTTATAAAAAAAACTTTTGGTTTAAATTTCGAATTATTATCCGTTTTTACAATACCTTCTTTGAATATTGTATGCTTCAAATAAAAGCTTAAAATGCTGCTATTTGATTAAAAAAAATTCATCATATTTTTCATAAAAAAGTCTTTGCCAAACTAGTGGTGAAAAATACTAACGTATATCACATTTATAAAATGCGTAAAGAAAAAACATCGAAATCTTATTTTTCAGAAGTTGAACTTTAATTTTTATTTTAAGAAAGAGAAGATAAGTACCTATATTAGGTTAGAAATTCATGGACAATATTAAATTTTTCAATCTCAGAAAATTTCATACTCTAATATATTTTCCTGTTGATGTTGCGAGTAGTTATTTTGAAATATGGCATTAGTTTTTTTATTATTTTATTACTTCAAAAATATTTTATATTTGTATGTATCTTTTTCCTATAGGAATAATACAGAAGTTTATTTAATTTAAACTGAAATCAAATTATTTGAAAAAGAATTTTGGGGATTCACCCGTAAATAAAATTGAGAATAAATAAGATTATTTTAAGAACGAAAATAGCGTAATCAAAATGAGTAAAACTTTTACAGCTTATTTCCTTCTTTCTTTCTTTATTTATTTTTGAGAACCTTTTTGAAATGCACATTATAGGTTTTAGAAAACAGTAGTCATAACTTTGATTTTATATATTTTACTTTGATTATTGTACATTTTTACTCTATTTTTTCTAGTGTCATTTAATAGATAGTTTTGTATAGCGGCAAAGTTGTTTTATTTTATAACCGTCGTTGAACAGTCGACCCAATTTTGTGTCTACGACTACTTATGTTCAACTCCGTAGCCTTGTAATTTTGAACCCAATTCTGCAGACAAGGGAAAACCTAGATCAAGTATTTGAAGAAATTGCCTTTCGAGGAGGACTTTTTGGGGGAACTAACCCGCATTTGCGTTACATGGAGAGGAACACCATGAAAAACTCTCATGGTTATCCCGACAGCTAGAGAAATCTAACCCATGATCCATCTACAATTCAGGATATTTTACGTTAGCACTGTGGTCAGTGCGAGCCAGTTACGGAATTCATATTGACCAGCCGTCCCCGGGATTCAAACCCGGTTCAATTCATTGGAAGGGTTACGCTCCATCCCCTGAGCCACCACGATTATGACAGAGTTATTTAAGCATAATTAATTTTCGATCCAAATTTGGCATCTGTCCTTTTAAAAGCCTTTTTTATGATATTATCATTATAAAAAGTCATGAACAGCCTACTCAATTCTGAGTTTACAGATAGCATTGTTGAACTCCGTAGCCTTGTAATTTTGAACGCAATCCAGAAGACAAGGGAACTATTATATCATGCGTTGGGACAAACTGGCCTATAAAAGTAGACATTTTGATTGAACTAACACGCATTTGCGTTACATAAAGAGGAGCAATCCTCTCACGGTTAGCCTAGAGACAAGGGAACTTTAACTCATGATCCGATATTTGACGTCCGAACTGTAGTCAGTGGAAGTCAGGTGGAATATTCATATCAACCAGATAGCTTTGGGATTCGAACCTGGTTCCCCTTATTCTGAAGTGAACGCTCTTTCCCCTAAACCACCACGTTGACGATGCACGCCAAACTTCAGTACTGGAAGAAATTTGCTTGTTGATGCTTTTTTTAAAGTTTTTCACAGCCTTACCAACTGTTTGCAATGGCGAATTGAATGAAATTGCTAGTTTATTTATTTATTTATATACTTGCATTTGTTGAATAAAATGATCGATACAATTGTAATACAATTGTTGTTTAAAAAACTTCCTGTAATTTAAATCATAAGTCATCACACTTAACCCGAAGCAGCATTCAAAGCCGGAGTCTTCCGGGTACGACACCAACTACTTAACCACCATACTGCTTATTTCGCCACTATATTTCCAATCGTAGGCTTCGTTCTAGTTATCAATTTCTCACAATACACTACGATAAAGTTTTGAGTTGAGGAAGTATTTTTGTCATATATTTGAGACATCGCATTTCCTCCCAAATAACGGGATTTTGTGACGAAATGATTCTCAAAATTAACGAAATACTGCTCAATGATTGCTGAATTGTCAAAAGTGAGAGTTTCGATTCTAAGAGTGTATGAAACGAGGAGTAATGACTTTAGCGGCCTAATATCAAACGGATGTAATCTAAATTCGTTAGTCTCATATTGTATCTCATAGTACGTTTACATACTCTTAGTACGTTTAATAGTACGTAATAGTAAGTTTACATACTCTTAGGTATGAATACTCTCTGAACGTGTTGGTCTAAAAAACACTTCTTCCTTCTTTCAGCGTTCCCTAAGGGATTAAAGTTTAATTCAAATTGTTAAAAATGGAAAACTTGGCACACATAGAATGAAGATCAGACAGAGAGGGGAATTAAAACAAAAACAAACTGCAAATGAAATGCAGGAATATTAATGATATAAAATAAAACTTCTCTAAAGATATGTAAAAAGAAAAGCAACACGAAATTATTCAAAGAATACTCAAGAAAATAAAAATTATGTCTTGACTTTTTAAAACCATTTTGCTCTGAAGTTTCTAACCATAATTCACATTTCGATATTGTCTCTGAAGTTCGATAAGTTAAGAAATTTCAAAATATTACCTACTCTTTTCATTAAAGTATTCAATACTCAAACAAAAGTTTTGATATTATATTGTTGTTTAGGATAGAAGAATAATTTTTCCTGGTATCAATTTATCAGAAACTGTTTTGAAACTTTTACTAATTACTTTCATGTTCTTATAAAATAATTTGATATATATAGTTGCTTGTTATCCATACTCAACGGAACATGAGAGCTAAAAAACTCAAATTATTTTCACCAAACTTATTTAACATGCCCAATGCCCAAAAGTTACCTTAAGGTTAATAATGACTTGGAAGAAAAAACCAAATACTATTAAGCTAGAAAAATATGAAACACAGTTCATTAAAGTACATCAAAAAATTTCTACGTCTATAGTTTTTCTAGTGGTCATACTTTTGTTTTGCTTATGAAAAATGTCTAATTATTTCGATAGAAAAAAGTTTAAGCAAATGAATTCATAATTGTTTAAAGTGAAAAAAATGTATTTCTCAAACAAGTTTTTATTTTATACAAATAAAAACATAAAAAAGGAATTTGCAGTATATGCAGTTTTAAATTATTGCATGATTTCCCAGATTTGAAGTCTAAAAGGATTAAGTTAAATGATGTTTATAATGGGAAGTGAAATACATTTTTGAAGTGGTAGGAGCAATAAATAAAGAGATAGAGTCGACAGTTAATTTTTGCATCTAACAGTTTGAAATGTGGCTTACACATTACATTACATTCATTTTTAGAAGAAAAAAAACTCATCAAATATTTAAAATCAGGTTTTTACTATTCGTATTTTAGTAAAATTGAGTACAGAATTAAAAGTAAGGTTAAAACTACCAGAATATGGTAAAATATACTGTGTTTCTGTTTCCAATTAAAAAACAATAAGTATTGCAATTTTTACCAACGCGTTTCATTAAATATTTTGGTAAGAAATTAACAATAAAATATTGTTTCATTATATGTGATAAAATTTAATAAGCGTGGTAAAAACTTGGTAAATTTATCAACATACCTTAGAGCATGGTATTAAAATCATTTTTTCAGTTAAATATTCTTTACAGTTTTGGATTTTGTACTAAATGTGTAGTAATAAGAACTATAACTTTGAAAATCAGAAATTCCGGTAAACCGTCATCATATAAATATAAAAAAATAATCAGATGAATGTTTTAAATATCGTATATTTTGGTTCTATTAACCAAAAAAAAAACATTTCTTTTTTACTAGAAATGTCATTATTACAGATTACAGTCATTTTACAAGAATTATTTTCTTCATATAGAAAATAGATAAAAAAAAATTTAATTATTAAAATTTATTTAAAAATTTATATGTGATCTGGGTAGTGATTAGTCTATTTAAAAATCGGAGAGATTTGGACAATTTTATTTGCAAACTAATTATGTTTTCTGAAAAGTTTGAAATAAATTATTGAGAATTTCAGCTTCAAAATCGCATTATCAGAAACAAAGAAAATAAAGTAAAGTACACTAATGCCTCCTTTATAATTACAATATTTCTTAAAAAATCAATACTGCAAATACACAATACATTTAGAAAATACGTTGCATATATTTAAAAAAAAAATACTCTTAATAGTTCCTGTTTACATAAACTTGCTCGTTAAATGGGGTAGATTCATGCTGCATTACTTGTTTTAGTTCATGTAAATATTTCATTGAATATATGTGAAAGTCATTAGAAAATAGTAACTTCATGTGTAGTAGTTTTAATGATTAACTGTGTAGGTAACTGAACTCTTTGAAACTTGTTCCAGAAGTTCCCGAAACCATTAATTTTAAAAAGCTAGATTAAACAGAGACGGATTTAAATGTCAGGTGAAACTAAAACTCGAATTGTTTATTTTCTAAATCGAATACTAAATAATGTAATTTCACTAAACAGCGAATAATTTTGTCCAAAACTTAATTTTCAATTCTATTAAAGCTTAGAGTTTCATTGAGCAAGAAATACAATGGATAAAAATTACTGTAATTTAATAAATAATAATTTGCAAAGTACTAATAATTTAATAAATAATAATTTCATGACAAAGGTACCCGATTACCTTCGTATTTTGAATCAAAGTTTGATATAAATACAATTAAACTTAATTTTTTGTTTCAATTGGGGAAAAATAATTGATCAAAATATATTAAATACATACTTTTTTTCGAAGGCGAATAGTTGTAAAGAATATTTTGATGTATGAAATTTATGTATTTTAATATATATATA
>NC_092209.1:39925345-39933278 GCF_043381705.1 Parasteatoda tepidariorum | reverse complement strand
CTGAAATTAAATTTACTTAAAGTTTTGACAAACACCTCTTGGGGTGCAGATACAGATGCCATGCTCAAAATTTATAGGTGTATCATTCGATCTAAACTCGACTATGGTTGCGTTGTCTACGGATCAGCTAGAAAATCTGTTCTTAAATATCTTGACACCATCCATAATTCCGGCATACGTATAGCAACAGGAGCATTTCGCACATCACCCATAAAAAGTCTAAACGTTTTATATCATGAACCAACTCTTGCTGAACGACGCAATAAGTTAACATTGAGATACTATTTTCATGTCAAAAGCCATCATATACATTCCATGTTTTCAAATGTTACAACTCCATCTTATGAAAGATTATTTAGTAACAGACCCTCTGCAATACCGACTTTTGGTTTGAGAGTAAGAAAGCTTTTATCTGACCTAAACCTAGAAGACTTTAATATTTTACCTGCGAGCGAATTAAGACCTCCTTGGGACGTCATTTCTCTCCAAACTATTGATATTTTTAACAATCTGACAAAAGCACAAACTGCTGCTGACATTTACTTACAGCTTTTTAATTCACACCAAGAACAATATAGTAATTTTAATTCCATTTTTACAGATGGCTCTAAAGGCCTTGACCATGTTGCAAGCGCTGTTGTTACCCCTATCTCCACAATATCTGAAAAATTACATTCAAAATGCTCCGTATTTACATCTGAATGCCATGCGGTTTATCTGGCTCTTCAATTTATTTCTTCTCAAAGGTTGAAAAAATGGATAATATATTCAGATTCAAAAAGTGTTATAGTTGCCTTACAAAATAAAGAACTGAATACACATTCTATTATAAATAATATTTTAAACCTATACAGCAATTTACTCCTAAAAGAATATGCCATAATTTTCTGTTGGGTGCCAGGCCATGCTGGCATTTCGGGTAATGAAGCAGCAGATAAAGTGGCTAAGTCAACAAACAATGTAACAAACAACCCCCTTACCTACACAGATATCAAAAATGCAATTGACAATGAACAGTATTTACACTGGCAAAATGATTGGGAAAATGAAATAAATAATAAATTGCACGACATTAAACCTTCTATTAAATCTTATAAAAGTCTAAACATTAGTCGAAAGCAGGAAGTAATATTAAATCGCTTGCGCATTGGCCACTCTCGATTAACCCATAAACATCTTTTATTAAACGAAACTGCACCTGAATGTTCTCATTGTAGAGAACAGCTCACTATTAAACATATTTTAACAAAGTGTAACGAATTTAAAACACAGAGACAACGCCACTTTGGTTGCTTTAATCCAACGTTGACTTTATTAATTGGAGATAAACCCCACAATAACATTTTTAATTATCTAAGGGACATTAGTTTTTACAAATCAATTTAGCTTTAACTTATAGCAGAATGTTTCTTATAAAACAAGTTGTAGGTGCGGTATGGCCAAAAATGGTTTTTGCGCCAATAATACTTAATTAACTAACTAACTAACTAACTATCCCCTGAGCCATCGCGGCTCTTATGTTACACTCAGTTATTGTTGAAAGTTCCATTAAAATAATCTCAGAAATGCTGTTTTATCGTAATTTAATGATTAGGCGAGCTTTTCCGGTTAGTCGCCAAATAATTAAATTATGTCAGCAGCCACAGTCAGTCAGCAGCCGAGAAATCATACTGTTTCCTACAGGGACTTTTGATACCACCCTACCCACATCTAATACTGCAACCATTTGAAAGTAGTTTTTAATTATAATGAATATAAAACAAAAAAATTAATGTAATTTAGATAAATAAAAGTACCTGATGATCAATGCGATGTTCCTGACTTTTGGTGACTTTCTAAGAAAGTAAAAGGACCTAGAAGTTCTTTTATTAAAAATAAAGTACTTGAAAATTTACCTTATTCATTAATATTTTATTTATATAAATATTTTTCTTCTTTTTCATTTATTAAAATTTGCTAATGTTCAAATTCTCGATCCTTTTCTGATTTTAATACCTTTATTTTTTTATTTAAAATTCGCATAGCCCTGTATTCTATTATCGATAACTCTTACTGCTTTGACCAATCAATTTTGAAGTTTCATGGTGCTATAGCCAACATGTTCTAGCTAAATATCCCGGTCTTGTCTACTACTTTGTTTTAAAAATTTAGGTTCCAAATCCATACCAATATTTTTTCTATGTAAGTAAAAATGAATTATTTTTCTCAAGGATAATGGAAAGATTACTCCCCAATTTCAAACATTGAGAAAAAAATAAGGTCAAAACTTCTAGAATTTATTAAACTTTAACATGTTTCTGGCTGTATGGTTACACCAAAAAACTCAATTTTCACCAAATCACTTAAAAAATGAAATATGGCACATAATAATGAAATATATAGTTAGTACCAATAAAATATGGTTTTATAATATGTGATAAAGTTTAATAAATGTGAAAAAATTTAGTGATTTTATCATGACAGCCTGTTATAAAAATCCTTACTTACATTTTTTACTAATCCGTGGTAACAAGAGTCATAATTTTGAAAACCGGAATTTCCATTAATCCGTTACCCTACAAAAGGAAAAATTGGTTGGTTGGTTTCGTATGCCTGCTTAGACAAAGGGGTGCGATTGTTCTTGTTTTCCAATGGTCAAGAATTCGACTTCTGCCACACCCATTCGTCGTCACACCCGTTTATAAGGCGGACCCATTCATACATCCATTCATTCAGCCACAGATCGTAATTTTGACCTGAATCAGAGAACGATCGATTTCCAATCCAGTACCACTAGAGGTAATGATTTGTTACGGGAACATGGAGGACTTTGAGACTCGACAGATTTAGTGTGTATCAGTCGCCATTTTATTACACAGGGAGTCATCGGCCGACAGGGTTCGAACCCACGAACTCTCGAACATGAGCCCAGCGCCCTACCGACCAGGCTATCCCGGCCAAAAAAAATATTAAAAAATAAATTGTTTAAATTTGGTATTTTTGATTTCTCTCGTGTGTTTCGTGTGAAAATCGTGTATTTTGGATTTTTCTAACAAGAATTATATTGTGGTTTTTTCTTACCAGGTGAGTCATTTCGATACAATACGCTGTAATTTTTCCAGAAATGATGTATAAATATAATTAATGCACCGTTATCTCTTCCGTTATTCTTAATGTGATCTAGCAAATAATTTGTACAATACATCTTATTCTTTACAGATTTTCATTTAAAAATAAGGTTACTTATTCTCCTGAATTAAGTGCTCTAATGGTGTTTGCTCATAAGCTATGAGTTTCTTCAGCATTACTGCGAACTTCACATAACCGTGTTTCTAAATTAAGATCTGCATGCAGCTTGACAAAATAGTTGAATTGTGTGTAAAATAAGAGTGCAAAATGCAATTACGAATGAAATGCGATGCCACTATTAAAATTCATATAATTTGTAAATTTTCAGTACTTGCAACACCATTTTACCACATCAATATTATTAAATCCCCGTTTTAATTCATGGCTGTTTACAGACGAAATATAAATGTTTTTTTTTTAATTCAAGTTCCAATTGTTAAAATAGTATCAACTACAAAAATGGTCGAGTATTGATCAGCAATTTTCTCGGTATTTTCTCTGTATAGATGTAACAATTTCATAAAATCTAACATAATAGAGATATTAATTAACATCACATTAATAGCAAATTTGGTTGTCTCTTATGTATATTTTGAAGTAAAA
This sequence comes from Parasteatoda tepidariorum, assembly GCF_043381705.1. Taxonomy (NCBI): domain Eukaryota; kingdom Metazoa; phylum Arthropoda; class Arachnida; order Araneae; family Theridiidae; genus Parasteatoda; species Parasteatoda tepidariorum. Next base: position 39,929,567 of record NC_092209.1, on the reverse strand, counting down.
AAATGTATGTTTTAATGTGAGTGCAGCACTCTATTAATCATGAAAGTCCACATAAACAACAAAAATCTTTTAAACCAAATTCATAGTTACACCAAAGAGCTTATGTAAACCTAATTATGTGCTCGTATCTATATATTGATTATGAAGACTTTCTCGACTTTACAATGTCATTATATCTATCACACTTCAAAGTTAATTGTAACAACACAAGACGCCGAATATCGATTTGCAAGTCAGCTAATAAGGATGGAGACATAAGATAAGGCAATTATGTATTCCAAGATAATGGGTCCCTTGCTGTCTTGGTTATCTTACCACCATATTTCCTCGGTAAACAGAGTAAGATATTGGCGATATTTCAAGATTGGTGAAATAATTTTTAATTAATTTACTCATCAACATGTTATTTATTTCTTCTGATTCATAAATTTTTCCATTCTTCATATCTTCTTTATATTATTTATTTGACAGTAATATATAGTTTCATTAATTAGAGAAAGAGACGCATATAACTTAGGCTAATGGGAAAGAGAGATAACGTCAAAGGTCAATACATTTGCAATGATTTAAGCATAATTGGAAACTTATTTAGGAGACACTTCATTAATAGGAGTTTCATGAATATATATTCGCAAAGGATTATTAATATCCTTTGTGACATATATATATATATATACTAGTGGGCTGCGCCCCCTGCTCGCTAACGCTCGCCAACCCCCGAAATTAGCCGCGCAATCTTATATGGTTTGCTTCGCAAACCAAGCTCGCTTCGCTCGCTACTAACTTAGGTACATTGCAAATTTCTAAAATTCTAAGAATTCAGAACAATCATTCAAATCCATATAACAACTTTTTTTTAAAAAAAATTACATCTTTTTAGTAAATACTAAGTCATTAAAATAAATTTGAATTCAAATAAATGACATGTAATTCGTTAAACCTATTAGAAATGTGCTATAGTATAAAATCTTAAGATAAAATTTCTAAAACTGATATCTCTTTAAAAAGGTTAAAATTTTGGCTATAATTAAGTCTATTAAAAATTGAAATAAGTGAATTGCAATGGAAAAACCAGCATAAACAAATAAATTCTAGTAAAACAAATAAATTCGTGATATAAATCAAAAATCGTCAAAAAAAGTCGTAATATATAAATTCGTGAAAAATAGCGCTTTCGACAAAATACTAAAATAGAGATCTATCGACAAAGACTACCAACTTTTGCCTAACTTATGCTCTCTCTGGTTATTTCAGTTTCCGTTTTTAAAAGCGCTGTATGTTGAGCCATCTCAGCTAGATTTGGCATGAGACATTTTTAGCGGCAATCCTTGGTCGATTTTCTAGCATTGCCATTCGGGGAGTTGTAATGAGGTTTTTTTTGTCGGCGTGTAAGAGAAATATATATATGGGGCAATCCATACAAAATTTACACCTATGATACGGAAATGATATAATTTATTTTTTTTTACTGTTCTTTATTGAAAATAAATCGACACGTATTTTTGCGTTTTTGCTTAAATTGCATATATTTGACTATACGAATTTTTGAAAATTTCGCTTTTTTGAGCACACGACTCTGCAAGTTATTTTTTAACGTATTGCCATCCAACAACAAAAATATTTAAATACACTTTCTTGAAGTGATTTTTCTCAAACTTTAAGAAAATCAACGTTAAAATATAAAATTTTTTGTTTTTGACATAAAAAAATTCAGTTTTTTAAAAAAACAACTTTTTTTTGCAATTTGGGCATCTTTGATTTTTTTTATATTTCGACAGTGTGAAGTATAATCAATAATGATATTAATTCCAAATTTTTGGAATGGTAAGACACTTTGTTCGAAAGATATAAACGAAACAGCATGCACGCCTCGCTCTAGTTTAGTAGGTAGCGGATGAGTTCGAGAACAGTCGAGCCATATTCTACATACATACGCGGAGTGCGCACCGTCACTGTTTTGTTTATATCTTTCGAACAAAGTGTCTTACCATTCCAAAAATTTGGAATTAATATCATTATTGATTATACTTCACACTGTCGAAATATAAAAAAAATCAAAGATGTCCAAATTGCAAAAAAAAGTTGTTTTTTTCAAAAAATGAATTTTTTTATGTCAAAAACAAAAAATTTTATATTTTAATGTTGATTTTCTTAAAGTTTGAGAAAAATCACTTCAAGAAAGTGTATTTAAATATTTTTGTTGTTGGATGGCAATACGTTAAAAAATAACTTGCAAAGTCGTGTGCTCAAAAAAGCGAAATTTTCAAAAATTCGTATAGTCAAAAATATGCAATTTAAACAAAAACGCAAAAATACGTATCGATTTATTTTTAATAAAGAACAATAAAAAAAATAAATTATATCATTTTTGTATCATAGGTGTAAATTTTGTATGGATTGCCCCATATATACGCCAGTGCTCGTGTGTTGTTTGTATAAGTGATTAAAAGAAGACGAAAAAAACTACTATAAATCTAAAATTAGTGTTTTTTTTTTTTACTTATTTAGTCATTTATTTACTTTTTTATTTGTTTGTTTGTCGAAAATCGTATTTTTAGTGCTTATTCATAATAAATGAATATTCACTTTAAATCAGTATTTCTTAACCTTTTTGGTACAATGGACCCCTTTTAGTCAAGAACCACCCCCCTGTGAAAAAAATTAATTGCAAAAAACATCAATTATTAGAAGGGAATGAAGGGAAATGGCATCTATAATGGTGATATCAGGCCCTTGAATTAAAAGACTTATATTGTTTATGTGGTTAAAAATATCTGCCAGGTAAGCCAATTTATATGTAAAATCTTTTTTTTGTCGAAATATTCGAAGAGTGGGTTATCTTCTAGAAAAAGTGATACTTCTGTCTTCAACATGAAAATTTGTTTCAAAACCTGCTCTCATGACAGTCAGCGCATTTACGTGTAGTACAGAAGTACCTCATGTTCCATTTCTTGACATAGTGGTTTAAAAAGACGATGATTAGGAGCTCTGCTTCTAATAAAATTCACTGTTAATAACTATTGATAATACTTCTTTTAAACTGGTTGAAGAAGTTTTTGTAGCCAGTGCATGTCTATGTAAAAAAATGAGCATACCTGCCAACCTTTACGCATTTGGCGTAAAATTTTATTTCTATATTGTAGTAAATATAGAAAGTGGTAGTAAAATATATGCTTTCTATGTATTCCTTGCATTTATAAACTTAATTTTTAATATTTTTAACCCACCACTATTTTTAAGAAAATTATACATACATATATTAATATGTAATACTATTGTTGTGATCCGCATAAGCTTGTTCAAAATACAGCGAATGTTACTGCCTAAAATTGCATTTCAAATTTAAATTTACTACCACTGGGGAAAATCATTCTTGAAGGGATTAAAAGTTGACTGGTATGAATGAGTAACAAGATCATTTGGAGACTTTTTTTTTTTTACCTACAGGGCAAAACTAGATTTTTTTTTTTAATGGCAGGCACTGAATTTGAATCTTTTGCCTATACTACGCCAGAATTGTTGCTCATTTCGCGTTACCCAGTGGGCACCTGTGAACCAAAGTCACGGAGGCGAGCAACATTGCCCACGCCACACTGCCACAAACTCGTTTATAGGGTGGGCCACATTCACACATCATACACACGCACAACAGAGGACAGCACAAAGAGAGATAGAACCATCCATGCCCAGAGCGGGATTCGAACCCGGAGCCTATGGCTTCGCAGTGAGGCACGCTAACCGCTCGGCCACCTGGCCGGCGCAAAACCAGATTTATTGCAAAGCATCGCAGGTGCTCCATCTGTACAAACTGAATGAAGTTTTTCTTTTCAGTCGAAGTCGTGTTTAGTAAAGAAAACATTTAACATTATTAAAACATCAACTGCCTTTGTAGTTTACAAAAGAGACTCACAAAATAAGAATTCCTCTTTGATATGTATCAAGAGATAAATAACGAAGAGATAAATATCAACAATTACATAAATTCTGTAGTTTATTAGGAGAGATTACTTTTTCTTTTAGGTATAAATTCAGAACTATTTCCTAGGGGAAGGCTGAGCAGTTTGCTAGTCTCTTCTTCTGCGCCGCTGCGCATGTGCTATTTACAACCTAGGTCATAACAGCAATATCAGGGAACTGTGGATAAGCTCTGTTGTTGTTGTTGTTAATTTACGTCGCACTAGAGCTGCACAATGGGCTATTGAAAAAACACTTGGTTTCAGTG
>NC_092209.1:39878429-39923546 GCF_043381705.1 Parasteatoda tepidariorum | reverse complement strand
ATAGATTTGGCATGTGACATTTTTAGCGGCAATCATGGGTCGATTCGCCGTGTAACAGAAATAGTAGCGTAAGCAAAACAAAGCAAACGTTGCCACCGGCGGAAAAGAAATAAAGCCAAAATTTGGGAGCCACGTAAGAGAATTATATATATTAGATATTTAGATCTATTGGTAAACAGAAGTGATTTTTCTAAGTAATCATTTTTTTAAATAACATTTATGTTGTTATAACGTTATATTGTTGAAACAAATTTGATGAGTTCACATCCTTATATTAAATATTTTCACTTACCAAACGGTAGGATATATTAAATACTTTTTTTTTTGCCTGCATCTCATTGTGCATGAAGCTGATCCTTAAGTTCTAAATCATTTAACAGATCTCTTTAACTGTAATTTATAACAGTATATTAATGTTATTTGCTCAAAAATAATAATCGTTAGACCACCTTTCTAAATAACTTTATCTTAAAATGTAAGGCAGATTTACATTATAATACTAATAAAAAAACAGCAATTCTCTTTGTTTTAAACTCTTGAATTAAAAGCGTAATAATAGCAGTACAGGAAAATAACTTTAAGTTAGGGATTCAAAAATATTTATAGAAAAGCATGACTTTTATTAATTTTATGCTGACTACAACCAAAACAATAAGGAGACGAATGGTGCAAACTGAACTGATGAGACGAATGGTGCAACTGATGGTGCAAACTGAAAGCCGGTTAGTGGAGGATGATAAAAATATGACAGGGATATTAGAGGGCTGTGTGCAGTCCGCACTGAATTTGGGGTATCTCGATCACCTAGTTTCAAATGTGTATGAATTTTCACCTTTTAGCAAAAAAAAAAAAATCTATGTTATTTAAAAATTATTGATCCAAACGTTTTAAAAATTAGGAGTAGTCGACGGACCCCCAAAATATGACTGATGGACCCCTAAGGGGTTCATGAACCACAGGTTAAGAAACCCTGCTTTAAATGAATGAAAGCATTCTTACCCATTGTAAATTTAATTAAACAATGTTGCTGGATTAAATTTAGATTTTTTTTTATAACTTCATTTGTGAAATAAAATCCTCCTCACCGAAATTTCTTTAAGAAGCATGAAATAATTTTTAAATATTTTCATTGTTTCGAAAATAATCTTAACATTTTCGAAGAAGAACAGAATAATCTGCTCTTCCTTCTTTAAAAGCCTTTGTGATCTCAACAGAAAATAAAAATATTCTTTACTTTCCAGAGCGTTCCTAAAGTGTTTGAACTGAATAAAAGTTTAAAATTACTTTTTCTGCTTACTTTACCAAACTGAAGACTTCAATTCAGTTTACTACTAGCATGAGAAAAGTTAAAAGAGTAGAAGTACTTAAAATTGTATTCAACTTATTTTAAAAGCAGCAGCAAATCTACCTTGTAAGTTAAAAAGAAGAGCGAAATCAATTAAATGTTGAATAAAATAAGAAAAAAATGCAAATCAATGGTATGTAAGAGACCATGTATTAAATTTTATGAAAAAAAAGTGCATCGAAAAAAAAAATATTCTGGAAAAATTAGCTTACTTTATAGTATTCCTGGTTAAAAAAAGCAGCATAATTCTGATTTTATAAGTATAAGGTATTTAAGCCATTTATTTGATAATTTTTCTGTTCATATGATAAAGGTTTGCCGGAAATTTTGGTTTTCAGTATTACAGTTCGTATTACTGAACTCGTTCGTATTACTCGCATAACTGGAAGATATTTTTTATCGAATAAATGGTTTTTATGCCATGCAGTTAGAAATCCGGATTAAATTACCACATTTACTAATTTTTTAAATACATTATAAAATCATATTTTATTGGTAATTTTACCAAAATCAATGGGCCGGGATAGCCTGGTCGGTAGGTTGCTGGGCCCATGTCCGAGAGTTCGTGGGTTCGAACCCCGCCGACCGAAGACTCCCCGTGTAGTAAATTGACTGATACAAGTTAAATCTGTCGAGTCGAAAAAGTCCTCCATGTTCCCATAACAAATCAATACCTCTGGGGGTACTGGATTGGAGATCGATCATTCTATGATTCAGGTTAAAATTACGATTTGTGGATGAATGAATGGATGTATGAATGGGTCCGCCCTATAAACGGGTGTGAAGTATCGAGTGGCAGAAGTCAAATTCTTGGCCATAGATGGCGCCACTGGAAAACAAGAACAATCGCACCCCTTCTGCCTAAACAGGCATACGAAGTATAGGCAATACCAAACGAAGTACAGGCAATACCAAAGTATTGATTTTGGCTTCTATAAAAGTTACAGCGTTCCTATTGAGCGAGAAACACAGTAAATTTTCTCATAATTAAGTAGTTTTGATTGTAAAATAGCAACTCTTTTAGTCTAGATGTAATCTGATTTTTGGTAAATAAAAACAGGGTATTTTAGCAAGTATTATTAGCAAGGTGTTTCAGGATTTGACCCGTTGATTTCCAGCTGCAGAGAGCGGTCCAAATAGAATAAAAACATCTATGTGGAAAAAGTAACAGTATATATGAACACATACCGGATGCCCAGAAATTCTCAAATATCTCGAAAAACAGCATTCGATGAAAAATCGAAATATACACATATTATATATTTTATTATAAAATGCAGTAATTGGTATCCAACTTACCCCTTCCTAACTCATCTTCTTGAGGTTAGTATGATGTCAATTTTAAAATATGACATAATAACCAACATAGTTGTTAATAGATAGCGCTTCAGTCACAAAACTAGAAATATGTTGTCGTTTTTTTACCCCGAGAAATAAATATTAGTATATGTATGCAACCACATACTCAAAGGCTGTTTCTACAACCAACTTCATTGTCCCTTATATTTTAGCTGTGTGACAAGGAAAGGTGGTGAAGAAGAATTGAATCCCTGAATTGAATTGTTGCACAGTTGAATTGTTTGCAGAAAGGGATTCCTTCCGCCCTTTTACTTTTCGAAAAATTTGAAAATAAAACTATTTTCAGCTTTTTATATCAATCCGAAAAAAAATTGCGTTTATTGTTCAGGCATTATATTCTAATCATTATTATCTCAAGTTTTTTGGCAATGTCTTGGAAAATTAGAAAATAATTTTTAAAGCTTTTTCTTCAAAATGTAGTAAACCTTTTCTACTTACAGCGGATAAATTATTGTCATCACAAAGCTGCCCGTACTTTGAAGTTTATGCAATAAACTTTTTAATTGGTCCTCAGAACTGGTGTTATAGTAAGAACACGAGAGTGCTTTTCAATTGAATCATTTCTGCATAATACTCGCTTCTTAGTTCAGTCGTGAATTGATATTAAACTGAATGAAATGGCTTTAATTTTCAATCTTTGTCTTGTAGAGCACTAAGAATCTCATTAACCTTTTGCTTACGGGTGGTACAACTGATGGTCCAGAATAGCAGGGGCTATCAGGCGCCGCAAGCAAAAGGTTAAACTCCAGCTTTGTCAAGTCTAGTTTGAATTCATACTCTCATCATTATTTCTTTAGATTTTCTATTGCTATGTACTTGTGAGGTCGTTTTCGTGAGAATGGGAGTACGAATCCAACCATCCAAAGAATCCTCTTGTATTGAACGGCGACTGGTGCACGGTAAATCAACATGGGTCAAAGTCCAAAAAGTTCCCATAACAAATCAATACCACTATGGGAACTGATCCATGAGTTCCCATGTCATCTAGATTGGGTTTAAAATTACAAGGCTACGGAATTGAACATTGATAGTCGTAAACTCAAATTTGGGTCTGTTGTTCAACGACAATTAAAAAATTATAAAATTATTTACTTGTGGGATCTAGTGCTATGTTAAAAAAATATTTCCCCCTTGAGGAGAGAGCTCCCCAAAGCACTCCAATAACCACACTCTTTTAAACATTTTGCGGAAAATCATAATTTTTAAAGGTCCTTTCTTTTTTTGATTTTTTGCCTATCTTTCTGAATTTTTACTCAAATTAGACTTCCAACAATAGTTTATAAGAGCTAGAAAGTTTTCCCATCACCCTTATAATTATATTTTCTCTAGTCCCTGAGAAGAGGGCCTACCAATTAATTCCCCACCTTCCAAATAATCATAATTTTCTTATAAAAGTTTCCTAATACCACGAATTTTCATCTCTTATTTTATTTTCATGAAAATAAAGCTAAGTATGGGAGTTTTTTTAACAATATTATATTTGTTCTTGGTAAAAGCAGTTTTCCTTCCGAGTTTCCCATCTCCGAAAATCTAAAATTTAAAAAGGCATTTCTTGTTTAATTTTTGATGACCACTTTTTAAAAAAATTTTAGCCGTCAGAACTTATTATGGCTCTAAGCATTTCGAAGCGAATGAAAAGTTTATGTGAAGCAAAAATAATTATCTAACTAAGTAAAAAAATTAAATCAAAAAATAGTTTTATTTAGTGTAATTAGTACAAAGTTGACCTCTTTTTCTGATAATTGTATATAAAGTTTCTTCTATGGTAAATTACACATTCAAATTCATTTTCTTAAGGGAATGTATGTTACATGTTTCAGTTAGGTAAGACGTGAAGTTAATTAAAAGTTTTAATCTCTGTTTTTAGTTATAACTCATGGTTACTACGAAAAGTAAACCTAAACTGTCTGTGTTATTAAATTAAAATTTTAAGGACTCATCGTTGAAAAGCAATGAAACTGTAAATTAATTAAATTGTGTATATTGTACGTCTGGTTTATTTGGAATACAATCTTTTGCTTTCATCATTTACCGTTTACTATATTATTCGAACCATTCCCGATTTTCGATGAAAACAAAGTGCATAACAAAAAGAAGAGAGGGACAAAAAAAGGTATATTTAAAGTATTTCACAAACACTGAGTGCTGGAACAGGAACGATAGATGTCTTACAATCATTTTAATCATTGATTCCGTATTCAAGAAACGTGCTACTGATATATATATATATATATATATATATATANGAACACTATATATATTACTACTTTTTTAACACAAGTGGTAGTTCCTAATATTAAAATATGACAGTTTTAACCTAATTTAAATCATTGGCCATTTCGATGTTTTTGCATCGAAAATTCAGAACTTCGTGCTATGTTTCTCACAGAGGATATTATTTGGTTGGAAAAAAAATTATATCCGTAATGTCCAAGTTGATTGGCCATTCTCATTTTGTATTACATTTAGTTTTAAATAAAGAGTTGTTACTAGCTGCACCCTTGTATACACTTGTAATTTTTCCTTTGAACTGATGTTTATAAATACACAGGCCATTGTTCGGTATTCCCTACACTAACAAAATAGTATTCCCTACACTAATTTCCATTTTCTTTTCTAATCTGAATTGTGTGATGTCCGTATTCTTCCCTGCTAGAAAAAAAAAATTCCTCACACTGAGGAAAAAATATTAGAATATAATAATGTAAGACAGAATACAATACAAAATGTAATAAACACGAAACGTTGAATTGAAGTGCATTTTTTTGTTGGAATGAAATTCAGTCTACTGCTTCTAATTTGGGAAAAACAATGACATGGTTCTATAATCTTTTTAAACCTAAAAAAAAGCATGGAACAAACCACGTTCTTGTAAGGAGTCAACTAGCATTGAAGAACTAACACTGCAATCTTGTTGATTTTCTACCTTGTGTTAAATACGATGAGGGGCCGGGATAGCCTGGTCAGTAGGGTGCTGGGCCCATGTTCGAGAGTTCGTGGGTTCGAACCCCGCCGGCCGAAGATTCCCCGTGCATGATACACGTTAAAATTTTGTTGAGTCGCAAAGTCCTCCATGTTCCCATAACAAATCAATACCTCTGGGGGTACTGGATTGGAGATCGATCGTTCTCTGATTCAGGTCAAAATTACGATCTGTGGATAAATGAATGGATGTATGAATGGGTCCGCCTTATAAACAGGTGTTGCGTATGATGTGGCAGAAGTGGAATTCTTGGCCATGGATGGCGCCACTGAAAACCAAGAATCGCTCACTCTGCTTTAAGTTTGCTCAGTTTCACCAAGCAGGCTTGCCCGTGTGGCAAGTGGCATTAGAACCAACCAACCAACCCAAATACGATGAGATGATCTCGGGGTTAAATCTTTACAAAACGCCTTTAACAAAATATATTTAATAACAAAACACGGATGATGTTCATGACACAGTGGCATGGAGGAAACTGATTACAATTAATGATATGATTTCACATTACTGTGCAGAGCGCCATCTGTTTAGTTTTAGAAATTATTACTATTTACATTGAGAAATATTATTAACACCTTGCACGCACAGTTGTACGAAACGCAATGATGGAAGTAGGATAAGAAGAGTCTTGCTAAATGTTCCAGTTGTTCAGTAATTGAATCGAGTTTTAATTTTACTTTGTTTAATTCATGAAAAACGAGAGAGAATCAAATCTAAAGAGCAAAAAACTACTTATAACCATAAATAAAAGTGCATTTCCTAGGGGAAATTATAAAAAAAAATTTAAAACATGTTGATTTCAATTGTCTCCGAATACTTTCAAAACTTTATTAAAGATAGATAAATCATTATATATCAAAACTAATAACTTTTATCCAAACGAAATTCATACACTTTAGAATTGGAATTTAAAAATTTTGCTTCTTTTTAGACGAGAAAAAAAATTTCCTATTTCACAAACTAAAACGAAAATGCAAATTTCATAAATTATGATAAATTTGCTTTGTAAAAGTCATTGTTTTTTCTCGTTTATCATAATATTTCTTCAATGTGTTTCTTAGGAATAAATAAATCATAATGAAAATAATAGATCTATCAAAAGGCGTTTGAATGCTCTATTTATATTTGAAAATAGTTTTCTTTATCCAAATTCACAATTGCTCCAGAATAAATCAAACAACTATGAAAATTAAACAATGAGTTTTCCGTTCCGTAAATTATTTTTCCTGTTACATATATGAAATTCGCATGCCTTCATTTTATAAATTCAATAGATCATTTTATTTTATAACATGTGTATTATTAAAACAGATTACTTCATTTTTAAATTGCATTTTAATGTAAATGTTGAATTCATAACATAAAAATGTTTCCTTTTTTCCATTTATAAAAAGCAAATGCCTTTATTTTACTTTTGTTAAACTTTATTTCCGAATGATCTTTTAAAGATTCTTGTCTTTCATGTACTACTAGCAATCAGTTTTTTTCTGCCTCCCTGTTTAAAATGTGTGATGCAAGTATAACTTGAGATTCAAAATCTGAACGAAGAATTAAATTCGTTACATTTTAAATACAGAAAAAGTGTTCCTCTTAATTATGTTAATCGATATAATTTCGAATGAAAATTCAACTTATCCATATTATAGAAGTTTTATAGCCGTATGTATATAATTTTTCCGAGTTCTCCGCTTTCTACCAGCCTAGTCACCCTACGTTAAAGACCATACCAACCATGACTTAAGACTGTAGTTCAATTCCCCGCGTCTGATGGGTCTGTACTTATCTCGTCACAGTGGTTTGCAATTCTCTGTAAAATAAGATACCCAGTGACTTCAAAACAAGAAAAACCAATTCACTGTAGAATATTTGGGGAAAGAAGTGCGAATTACTACCGCCACCTATCTGCTTTATGATGTAAACTGTGATAATAGAGCGTGCGCAAGCGTCAATATTGCCCTCGAATCATAATTAAGAATGAATTCTAAACCGTCATTAGTAATTCATCTGTGTAGTTATAAAGCGAAAATAACAATCAAAATCAAACTAGCGTCAGTAGCATTTATGACATATAATTTTTAGAAACTTATTCAAGCAAATGCATAACTTTTAACATAACAGAAACTCTAGGAATTCCGCTTGCTATAACAAAAGAGGAAGTTAAGAAATTATATAATTCATTCGTGTACTGAGGAAAAAAGTATGATCAAAACTACCAGAATGTGGTAACATTTACCGTGTTTCTGGCTCTATGGGAACACTAAAATTTTACCGAAGCACTTTGGTAATGATTTTCGGTAAAATATGTAATAAAATATGATTTAAAAAAATATGTAAAAATATTGTAAATTTATTTAATCTTTTTTTTATTTTCGTAATGTATTAATGTAAATTTATTTTCGGTAAATTTATTTTAGCAAGTAGATTTGCAATTAAAACTAAGTCAGGAACTTTTATTAAAATGTATTTAAAATTAATTTATTCTCATATTAAATAAGAAAAAAGCTTAAAATATTCTTTTCATTTGATATAATCAGCCATCTAATTAGATTTAATCTTGAAAATATGTATTTCGAATCTTATTAACTGCAATATATCCGCAAAAAACATAAAATAATGGTTTGCAATTATTCTTTTCAAAAATTTTATTACTATTCTTAGCATTTTAATAGATGCAAATTGTTCTTCTTCACTGAAATGGTTTCTAATCTCCAAAGAAAACATTCCATCTGATTTAGCCTTCGGGTGGAGAAACTTTAAATCTAAATTTAATCTAAAATCGCCATTTCGGACAGAACATGAAAATCTCTTTGAAAGAAACGTCAGAAAAGAAAGCTTTTACTTTTACGTACAAGTTTAAATAACCTAAACAAATATTTTTTGAATTGCAAATGAAGCACTTCGTGAAAAGTGTTATCACAGCTGTTACTGAAATGCTTTTTTTGTTAAATTTCCAGAAGAAACCTAACATTAAACACGCTATAAAAAATTCCGGATAAAATTACTGTATAAAGTACTGGCTCCTTGAGTGCGGTATCTGCAAAGTCTATTTTACCGAAAAAAAATTTTAAATTTGCTACCGTAGATTTTAGTGCAATAATGTTTACTTAATTATAGTCAGTCATAGATTTATAGTAAATAGTACTGTAAAAATTACGATATTTTTAAAGTAAAAATCGATTTTACTGTAAACCCTGGCACCCTTTGTGCCGATACTTTTTACCATTATTTATTCCAGAATGTTTAACAGGGTGCAAAATTCACTAAAATATGACCATATAAGTGGGCCGTTCAATAGGTTGGTAAAATGAGTGCCAAACATGCTTGAGGACTAAACGCTGGGGGTGCCGCGTTCGGCTGATCATCCAACCAGAACATCTGCTTCTGCACCCCAGAGCCAAAAAAAAAAAAAAAAAAACATGGGCACAGTTGGCCTTGGCACTCTTTGGGCTATTACGCCCCTGAGTCTTATGAGCATGTAAGGAAACAAGTTCATACATATATATAAACCATATAATAAATTTGCAAAATTTTATTTTCAAAAGCGTATAGTTATTACTGTAAGCAGATTTTTAAGTGGCGAAATGCACGAAATTGGAGGGGAAAAAAACTTTAAGTGGAAAATCAAATTAAATTTAATAAAGACAAGTTAATTAGAATATCTATCTGACGAATAGAAGTTTCAGTTACTCAAAAAATTTAAATTATTAAAACGGTTAACAGTTAACTCTTTTAGACCACCCAGTGGTAAAACATCAGACTAATTTGCATATACAACTTAATAGAAAAAATTATAATAAATAGATCAGTAAGAATTAATAAAAAAAATTTTCCATGTGGCATTTTTAAGGACTGGAAACGGAAACGAGGAACATTGAAAAAGTCGGGTTTTCTGCTGTCAGCGTGTCATTGCATTGTTGCTCAATTTATTATGGTAGATATGGATCGGTCTATAAAGATTTATACTGTTAAAAATTGGTCTATGATAGTTAACTGTTCTTTGTTAATTTAGTTTATGTACAAACCATTAATTTAATTTATATATATTTATGTATTACTACAAAAAGTGCTGTAAAATAGGAATTATTTACTAAGTAAAGAATAAAGGTAGAAATGGAAAGCACTGACAACATGGAAGCAAAATTAAGAGGTAACGACCATGCAGTTAGCACAGCAGCAGTTTCTGCGGTTGGTGACAAACCACCATAAATAACCATAATAGGACTGCCCCGAGAATGAGTAAAAAACAAGAAACATGAGCAAATTAGAGGGAGATAATATACTAAAGAGAAGCTTGATTTATCGGATGAAAGTCAAATGTCGCATGTTCGAGTTTTACATTAGTTTACATGCCGAAATGGAAAACCCGTAAAACTATGAATTAAATATCAAAATTTATAAGTTCAGGTACAGAAAAAAGATTGAAAAAAGCAAACAAAATCAAACTAATCGATTGGAAATATAAATAGACACTTAATTAGGTTTTAAGCTAATCTAACCAAATCTTAAATGCTACAGTTGTCCTACCATAGCATAAAGTTAAGCATTACTTCGTTTCAGAAGACAATCCTCAACTAAATTAAGTTTCAGTCAAATAATCCAATCGGGATACTCTTATTTAAAAGAAATTTGTGTTGAAACTTACAATTAGATAAAATAAGCATTTTATAACTACAAATAAACTTCATACAATTAATTTGAGATATAATTACGTTTCTGTAGAAACTTATCAAAATATTATTATTCCAGTAAATTAATTAATTAACTAGAAATGAAAAGTTACTTCTTTTATCAAAAACATCAATTTGAGTTTTTAGACGAGTTTATTTGAGACTAAATAAGTCTGAAGCTAAATTAATTTTTACTAATTGAGCTCAAATTTTAATTACAATTTTAAATTATATTAAAATTTAATTATAATTCATAGAAGTTATAATATAGGATTATTATTTATAGGAATTATAATATAGGATTATAATTTATAGAAATTATAATATAGGATTATAATTTATAGAAATATAACTCCAGTAACTTAAATAATAGACTGGGAAAGGAAAGTTATTTCTTTTATCAAAAACATCAATTTGAGTTTTTAGATGAGTTTATTTGAGACCAAATAAGTCTAAAGCTTAATTAGTTTTTACTAATTGAGCTCAAATTTTAATTATAATTTTCAATTATATTAAATTTTAATTATAATTTATAGAAGTTATAATATAGGATTATAGTTTGTAGAAATTATAATATAGGATTATAATTTATAGAAATTATGACATAGGATTATAATTTATAGAAATTATAATATAGAATTATAATTAATATAAATATTATAACTCCAGTAACTTAATTAATAGACTGGGAATGGAAAGTTATTTCTTTTATCCAAAACATCAATTTGAGTTTTTACATGAGTTTAATGGAGATCAAATAAGTCTAAAGCTCAATTAGTTTTTAATAATAAAGTATTGCCTTAGAAATTCTAGATTATTGAGAAAATTTCAAAGCCTAAATTTACTGAATTTAATTAGGTGAGAGTTATCAAGAAGAATTTTATCAATTTTGAAATTTTGGTTCCATTTCCAATCAACAAAGAATTTGAACAGGAAAAGACTCAGATCCATGCATTTCCATTTTTCTCTGGAAGATAGCACAATGAACAGAAACACTCTTTTGCCTATTTGAAATTGATTGTCACCGTAAACGCTACTATGAACAACTTGAAAATATAACTATCCATAATATGCCGAGAATATCAAAACAGTATTTCAGTAAATATGCACTGTAAAAAATGAATATTCAAATCTCAAGAAATTTTCTTCTTTTTTGACTATACCATTTCCTGATATATGTTTCAAGCGAATATTTCATCAAAAGTATAAAATAAATATCGCCAGGAATGGATTTCGTCAAAAGTAACACTAATCAAACAGTATTTCAGTAAATAGGTATGCATTAGAAAAAAAGAATATTCAAATCTCAGGAAATTTTCTTCTTTTTTGACTAAACCATTTCCTGATATATGTTTCGAGCGAGCATTTTATCAAAGATATGAAATAACTATCGCCAGGAACTGATTTCGTCAAAAGTAATCTTTTGCATTATATTTTATTTTTCGAGAAAAGAAAATTGAAAAGTATGTTTGGCATTTTTTGTAGGCACTATATAAATAAATCAACGTCACCCAAACAACGCAAGAAAGACAGATAGAACGGAGAGATAAGTTACATCCTTGCCTTAAGTGGGATTCAAACTCGTGATCTTCTTGGTATGACGCTAATTCCTTGACCATCCTACAACCGGTCCTCTTATGTTGTCTTTCTAGATTCCATAGTCCAGTCTGCATTCTAGTTATGTCATTCTAGTTTAAAGTCCCTTCCAAGGCTCTGCGATGAAGTTTCAAATTAAAAAATCATTTTCGCGTTTTATTTGAGAATTCACGTTTTATTACAAATCACGAGATTTCGAGACGAAATGATTCTCAAAATTAATGAAATGCGGTTCAAAAATCACAGAACTGTCAAAAGTGAGAGTTTTATTTCTAAGAGTGTGCACACTATTGAAAATTACATTAACACTGGAAATCAATAATATGTTAGATAGAATAAAATATGTAAACACTTATTAGCGCAATTATATGAAACAATTATTAAATAATGTAAGCAATTATATTAAATTATACTTTTAACTATTAAAAGCGTCTAAGAATGCCTTTGATATTCTAATCTATAATTACTATTTAATTACTTTTTTGGACAGAGATTATATTAAATGGTGAAAGTTTTAATACACCGTTTAAGTAATTTTCTGTGATAGTATTAAAAGTTTTCTCCATCGTAATTACTGTTCGTAATCGTAATCGTAATTTAATCGATAGGGATCATCAGTAAATCACTAAATCTGATGGGTGTGAAAGGTTAATTTCTAGCTTATCGTTAATGGACTTTTCCCCTCGCCAAATAATCTCATTTGGCAATAATATGCAGTTAATAGAAAATTAAGCTGCCAAGTAGCTTATACTTTACCAATATATAAATTGCATGTTTTCCTATCAACTCCATTTCATATAAAATTAATGATTATTAATTTTAGTTATAATATAGTTTAAAGAAAACACTCAAAAATATTGTTGGTGCATGGATATTGAAATTAAAACATAAGAATAAATAAACTGAGAACATTTTATCCCCTTAATGGCGTTAATAAAAAACAGAAAACTCATTTTAATAAATAAATAAATAAGTAAATAAAAGAAGATGTATCTTTAAAAAATTCTTAAATTTTTGTTCATACCCTATAGTATGTTTGTTTACATAGTATTATTTGATATTTTTCTGCATTGTTTATATAAACGATGGAACATATTATTCGCAATGGGACAAATAATATTTTATTCGATACTTCCTTAAAAAAAGTTTATACTTTTAATAAATTTCTGAAACTGGTACAATACAAAAGAAGTGCTTTATTTTATTTTAAATTTCTCAAACATCATGGATATTTATGGAATTTTAAATGTGTCAAGAAAATGTGGTTTTTTTCAGCATCTTGAAATGTATTTATGTAATCAAAATGTGAACACAATAAAAAGAACAAAGAATAGTTATGAACTTTAATTATTTTTAAAAAAACTATTTTTTTTAATTAATAGAACAAATTGTTCATTTTCTTTTAAGTTATTTTTTATCGTATCATTCCATGAATATCTAGTTAAATAAAATAAATAGAAAATTTTACTTCACTGCGCTGTAGAAACACTGTATACAAATTTATTCGTTTTCGAAAGTTTTTATTAACTAATTATGCTGTTTCATTACTTATTTACAATTACAAATTGAATGTTATGCAATACTTAGCTTTGCTTTATATAATCTTTTTAAATTTACATAGCTGTAAGCAAATTTTAAACAATTTGAAAAGCGCACTTGAATCGATATTTTTTTAGAATTTTACAAAAGTTTAAAAAAATACAATACTTAATTGAAAGCTCGAAATTTGCTTTTGTGGTATTTTTTTAATGCAAATGGCAGCCCAAAACATATAATTTATTAAAAAAAGTAAAGAAACACTCATTTCATAAGAAAGCATGAATTTCGAGTAGAACTATATATATTATTTTTCCATCATTACTCCTTTAGGACGAAATTCTGACACGCTGGGAGAAAGTAATTTTCTTTTTATACGACTGGAAACTTTTAAATCGGTTTGAGAAATAATTTGTTGAATTACTCTGGTTTTCTGTAGCACCTCAGGGGATAAATGTTTTATATCTTTTTCAATCTCGTGTAAGAATAGATTTAAAAAGATAGTAAAAATGCTACATTGCATTGCGAAATATAAATATGGATGCACTCTTCTAGAAGAACAAAATTGATTCAATTTTAAAAAGAGTAGGTGCTAGGAAAATGAGTTTGCATTCTATATTGATTTGTGGCTAAGTCTTATTTACATAACTATTAAAAAATAAATAAGTAACTCAATTAGAAAGTTTCATTACGTTTTATAAACACTAATTGTCAGTAAAAATATTTTAATCTTAAAATTTGAATAACGTCAGGAAAATCATATTTATGATTGAGTTATAATTTCAGAAGTTGTTGTTAAGCCTTACAACATGAAAAACGCAATTTAGGTGAGAATGTTCGTTTCTTAAATATATTTGATTGAAAATAATTTAACTGCAACTGATTTTTGTTTACCACACACCATTTCTCCAAAACTCTGCATTTTAGATTGACCATTTTACATTGTAAAAAATTCTGGATCGAATTACGGTAAAAAGTATTGTCACTCATTGTACCAATACTTTTTACCATCCATATATATTAGATTTTATCCATATTTATTGGGATATTTTAGGGAATAAGAAAATTGCTACACCATAATTTTTACAGTTACCTTTAAGTAACTGAATCACTCTACTTCAATATTACTGTAAATATTACGGTATAATAATTAACGGTAAAATGGATTCTACGGTAAAATGGATTTTGCGAATGATGCCCCCAAAGTGTCGGTACTATATACCGTCATTTGACCCGGAATTTTTTACAGTGTACGTACTATATATTATTGCGGTATTATCATTAAGGTACTATTTTTCTATTATTACTCCTTTTAGACGAAATTTTTGCAAGCGGAGGAAAAGTAATTTTCTCTTTATAAGATGGAAACTTTTAAATCGATCAGAGAAGCAATTTTTTGAATTATTATGGTTTTCTGAGACACCTCAGGGGATAAATGTTTTATATCTTTTTCAATCTCGCGAAAGAATAAATTCAAAAAGCTAATAAAAATGCTACATTGCATTGCGAAATATAAATGTGATACACTCTTCTAGAAGAACAAAATTTATTCAATTTTTAAAAAGAGTAGGAACTAGGAAAATTAGTATGTATTTTATATTGATTTTTGACTAAGTCTTGTTTATGTAACTGTTAGATAAGTAAATACGTAATTTAATTATAAATTTCCATTACGTTTTACAAATACTAAGCGATACGAAAAATATTGCAACTATAAAACCTGAATAACTTCATAAAATTGTAATTTTTGATTTTTTTAAAATAATTTTTAATTAATTGAATTAATAATTTATTAATTAAATTATTAATTAAATTAATTATTAATTAACAATAATTTATTAATTAATTTAATTTATTAATTTAATTAATTTTAATTTTTAATTTTTGTTATTTTTGAGTGAATTTTAGTTTCATAAGTCATGTTTCACTTTACTACATGAATGTCCTTTAGATGAAAATTTACATTTTTTAAATGTAGTTAATGAAAAATAAAGTAACTGTAACTGAGTTTTGTTTACTACATGCCATTTCCCCAAACTCTACATTTTCGGCTAGGTGATTTTACACTGTAAAACCTTCCGAAACAAATTACGGTAAAAAGTACCGGTTCACAAGGTGAGTACTAGCACTGAAAATGAGTTACCGTAAAATCCATGTTTATCGGATCCTGTTACGGAACAAAAAATCAGATATACCATAATTTTTACATTAATAATTACCCTAAAATTACTGAATCACTCTAATTAAATAAAAATTATTGTAAAAATAACGGTATATTTTTCTACGGTAAAAATGGATTTAACGGCAAAGTGGATTTTACGGGTGATGCATCCAAAGTTCCAGTACTTTAAACCATAATTTAATCCCGAATTTTTTATACCTTACATATTTTAACAGCATGCTATCGAAACATACAGACAAAGGAAATGTTCATTTATTGAGAGTGAGATCGTTGCCAATATGGCGACAAAACTCTTAGGGTACAGGGTTATGAACCATTTTGGTTTTGATACAAGTATCTTGTAAAAATAAAATCTCTAAACCACTTAGTTTCCTTTAAAATGCAGAAAAAAAACTTGTTAAATGTGTTGTAGATTTTACATCCACCCTAACCTAATATTATTGATCAACTATTAAGAAAACTGAATTCGTAATCGATCAATTAATCATGAAACAATCGCTATACAAACAGTGGTGAATTGAGACGTAGCAAATATTCGTACTAAAACAAAAAGGTAAAAAAAAATTACTTTGAATGTTTTAATAATTTATCAAGAAGAGTATTAAATAAGCATTTCTAGAACTGGAAATTTCTCTAATATAGAGGCATTTATATTTAAATTTCATTTATGAATTAAAATTTAATACCTAGATGAAATTTATTCTTAGAATATATCAAAGCATTTGAGCTAATAAGTAAGTTTAAATGCCCGTCAAGTGACGTTTAACTAAAATTAAATTTCTTTTTTCTTTTGCTAAAGTCAAATGTAATAATTTGACACGAAGAAAACAAATTCAGGTAAAGTTACTGTACCGTATGGTAATTACATATATGATGAAAAAACCATAATTCTAGTAATAAAAACCAAAATAAGGGATATTTAAACCCTTCATTTGGAAATTTTGCCATTAACAGGGTAACGGTTTACTAGAAATTCTGGTTTTTAACATTATAGTTTTTATTACCACTCATTAATTGAAAATTTAAAAAATTAAAAATAAATTTTACCAATGGATGGTTTTTATGCTAAGGTATCATGATAAAATTATAAAATTTTGTGCCCATTATCAAATTTTTTACGTATTATGGAACTATATTTTATTGGTTATTTCATCAAGATCCGTTACCAAAGTGATCGGTAAATATTACCAAGGATTTTCATTGTTCCATAGAGCTTTTCCAAACACGGAAAATTTTACTATGTTCTGGCAGTTTTGGTCCATTATTTTTCCTATTGTTTTATTAAGAATTACATAAAATTTAGATATTATATGATATAATTACGTATGATATAAGTATAATATAATGAAAATTATTAAAATCCCGTAACTCTATTACAGCTTTTGCCATTTACCGAATGTAGTCCTCTCTTTTTTTAAATTCAATAATCTTGTTGTTATTAATCCAAGGCATAAAACAAGTAAAGTTCCAAAATCTTCCGATCAAACTTATTCTTAAGATTGACTTATTTCGTAAAACAAATAAGCATTTGCTTGACATAGAAAAGAAAACCACAGAAAACTTTCACCATTATAATACTTTAATGGATTTTCAACATGGATTTTGCTCAACGTCATTAAACTTATTTTTTTACGTAGAGGCAGTCTTATAATTATTTTATGTATCAATTTGTTACCAAAAAAATATTACGCTGCTACTGCATTATATTTTAGATAATTAAATTTCGTTATAAAATTTTATAAACCAATACAGCTCATATGAAACCTTCAATAATACGTTTAGTATCAAAAGACTAATAAAAAACAAAAGAGAAAAACGAAAAAGAATGTAAATAATAAAAGTTTTAAACATTTTTATAACTAGAATTAAAAGCATATAATTTATTCTGATCACCGAAATAATTAATTTCTTAATTTTTTTGTTTAAAAAAAACTTATTGTACACAATTGGAAAAATCAGTTATTAATAAATCTAAAATAAATTATAAATCTAAAAATATATAAGCATTAGTGTCTGAATCAATTGGAAGGCAAGTATCACTCACTCCAATTAAAGTTTCAATAAAGTGATATAAGGCAGGCTGTAGCTAATAATTAGGAATCCATGACTATTTTTAAGTAAGTTATAGAAGTTTCCACATCATTTCTCGAAAACAAAACTCGCCTTCAAAACCCTAGAACCGAAAGTAACAGAGTTTTTAATAGTTTTGCATCAGTTTCAAGAAATAAGATATACGTCGGCATACCAAAAAGATATTTTATATTGAAGTAATATATAGATACAGATGATTTATTAGAAGAATTGGAAAATTAATGTGTTATACTAAATAAGCTTGTTCTGCCAAAGAATCATTTTTCTTTTCCCTTAAACATTTCTTCAATGATTCTTTGTATGCTCTCTTAATTATCTTTGTTTTCCAATGCTATATTAGGTTGTTATAGTTTTGCCTGTTCGGAAAATATGCATTTCTTGCTTGATTCTGAATTGGACAGGTTATGAGAATGAGTTTAAAATCTTCCAACACGCAACAGTGGTTCCAGTATTTAAATTTTCTAAATATTTTATTTTGATGTGAGGCATGTGCTCCATGGATAGATAAAAATTATGTAATGTAAAAATTTCCAAAAGTATATTTGGACTGAACTTCATCAAAAATTATGTGAATATGTTTTCCCTTTGCATACTGGTTGTTCCATCTCATTTGCCAAAAGTCCATGGATTCTTCGGTTAGTCTTTTCCTAATTGTATTTTTTGATTCTTCATCAAACAGGTCGATGTTCTCTCTTTCCCAAGCCTGCTTAACCAATCTATACGCCTTTTCGTTTCTGTACGTGCCCTAGTGACTCTAATCCAATTGAAATGATGAAATCTTTTATACTTGAAATGATGTAACCCATTTTATGTGCATTAGAAAGAACCTTTAATCGTGAGAGTGAGTCCTGGAACAATTTTATTGTATCACTGATTTGTTGATCGGTTATCCAATAGATAGACTAGATCATTGCCCAGAATTCGGCTTTAAAAACTAAAGAATTTTCAGACAATCTAAATTGTTGCTGTCAATAACGCTTCCAGTGTAGTAGACCACGAAGTCACATCATATTCTAAATTCAGTCAGATATTTAAGCTTTGAACCATCGCTGCAAATTTCTAGTCCTGTGTTCTGTGGTAATTAAATTGAAAGGAAATTATTTCGGCGGGTAGTCTAAAGGTTCTTCAAATAGTATTTGCAAGTTAATTTCTGTTCCGTTAAGTAGAAAGAGGTTTGATAAAGTTGCTTCTGTTTTTAATATAAGATCTAGGAGAATAGTTTCTGCGAGTACATGCAAAGATTCAGTTGACGTTGTTCTGTATGCCTTAACTATAGCCAATGGAATTACCCTTTCAATTTTTCTGATTTTGTTTAGCACCCAGACCTGCTCATTATACCATATTTCCACCCCGTATGAAATTATTCTAAGCGTACTGTTTCGATATCTAAATTTCTTGATCTCCGAGATGATTCCACAGTCTGTTTCAGAAATTCTGCTTAATTTGGCTTAGAATTTGATAATTTTAGTAAAGACATTACCAAGATGAGATAGCCAAGATAGCTGAGTATTAAGCCTGAATCCCAAATATTTAGCTGTGTGATGAATCCCAAATATTTAGCTGTGTGATGAATCCCAATATTTTGGCAGTCCATTTTAATTATTGGTTTTCTTGTGTATTTGTTCTTCTTGGAAAATACAAGTATAATTAATGTTCTTTTTTGTATATTGAATGTGAGATTTTGTTTCTCAGCTCAAGCAAAATATTTTATTAGTGTGCAAAAAACGAATCGTCCAAGATGGTTTAATAGTTTACCAGTGTTCAAAATAAAAAAAGTCGTCTGCAAATGCTATTATTGATTCTTACAAATGACTTTGGCTATTTAAAATTGCGTTTGCAATTAACAACCAAAGGATTATGCCTATAGTTTTTCATGGACATCCTAAGTAATAAATTTATCTTTCAAGAAACTATTAGCTAGGTTGTATAAGGGCTATTAAGCATTCGGTATTTATTAATTATAAATATATATATATATATATACATGCGTAATACAGAAATTATAAATACTTTTGTATTAATAAAACCATTAAAACTCTTTCGTTTTCATAAAATGTCTTTGGTAAAGAATAGGTGTAGAAATTCTATTTTGGGACTTCAAGGCTGAAAAGATACCATTGAATTATAATTAGATTTATATTTCAAAGGAGGAGTTATTTTTAGAATCTTGTCCTTCTTTCACTTCCATATTAGGAAGCATTAAATGATTATCGATGATGCGTAGAGTTACAAACAATGCACTGACTGAGCCTTTTCACCTCCAAATCTGTTATTATAAAATGCAAGAGCAAGTGTTTTTGCGTGTCTTTTGCTGTACGATATCGCCAACATAACCTTCGCCACTACTGTCTTTATATTAGTCCACTCTCCTCCAGCTGGGAGAGTGGGTGAGACGTCTGTTTACACCATACTCCAGTAAATAAAGCCTGTTAAAGTCTATCGGCTTATTATTTCTACAAAAGTAAATTAAAAACACTAACAAAATAACGGGGTTGTTACCCTGATATTATACATATATATATATATATGGATCCATATATATATATATATATATATATATATATATATAAACATTAAGTGAGGCAGCATGATGTGTGCAAAGTGGAACATGGACTGGAATAAAGTAAAAATTTATATCTTGATAAGCAACGTCCATAAGATTTTCCTTAATGACGACAGGAAAATAGTTAATTGTTTTATGAGACAAAACAGCAGCTCGACCATGATCTGCAAATACCGCAATATTAATTTCATAATAATTCTGTAATTCCGTATAATTGTAATTTTGTTCTCCAAATTAAAATAAGGTTCCTTTATTAAGCTTAAGAAAATATTTTGATAAATGGAATCAACTGAATGTTGATAATTTGAGTTTGGAATGATTTAAGTTGATATACGCTATCTTCAGTGAATTTTGAGACCTATCCATAGTTGATTCTCTTTATGACTTGCTCGTATTCTCAATTATAACTTTCTCACTGCTCATAAAGAGCACTAAGATTTGTGAATAGTTTAAATTGAAATTTTTTAATTGATTTCATTTCGGTTAATACAGCTGCTTTTCTTGTTACAAACATTCCATCGAACCGAAATTTGCACAAATCTCTTCATTCTTACAAAATTTTGCTATTTGCCCGGAAGAGTAACATTTGTAACATTGCGTTACACTGACATATTCCCTCAGTCTTATCCGATATCATACCAGATTATTAATAATAAAATATGGTCTTATAATATTTGTTAAAATTCAGTAAATAAGGTAAAGGTTGTTAATTTTATCAGGATACCTTAAGGTAAGGCATTAAAACTTTTTCTTCAGTTGTATTTACGTGTCCGTTTTGTATTTTCAAGTAAATGCAGCGAATAAGAACTAAAAGTTTGAAATAAATATTTCCGATAAACCGATACCATATGAACGGAAACTCACAATGCCCACTGGCCAAATTCCTTCGAACTTCACTAGCGAATTTATCGCTATTAAAGAGGCTCTTGCCCATTGTCACTCCCATTCTCTAAAAGACCCAATAAAAGAAATTGTGATTTTCTCAGACTCAAAATCAGCACTCGAAGCCATACATAACGGTAAAACTTCAATAACGAAAGAAATCAATACCCTTCTCCATTTACTAAATATCCGTTGCACTGTCCAGTGGATCCCAGCTGATGTTGGAATCGAGGGGAACGAATGCGTAGATGCCCTTGCAAGGGAAGCACGCGACGAAGATCAACCTTGAGCTGTCACCTGTGCAAATGAGAATGCTGTCGACAGGGGAAGGATATTCAACCAGCTTTTTAGCAAGGCAACAATCCCCGATCTAAACTGACCAAGAAACCTATCCTCTACAATAGCTAGGCTACGTACTGGACATTTCAAAGGCATGAAGATCTCACGCACCAATATAAAATCCTATCCCATCTGCAAGTACTGTCCTCATTTGCAACTAACTCCAGACTATGCTTTTGACTGCCAGGCCATTATCGGCTCCCTCTTTCAACTTGGAGCACCCCCATCGAAATTCTCCATAACCGTCGGGCTCCAGAACTTGCAAATCTTGTTATCAAGACTTTTGGAGGACTCTAATCTTTGCACTAGCATAGACACGACAACAACAACAACAAAAACATATGAACGGAAAAAGTATCAAATAAATGGTTTAAATACCGTATATTTTGTCTTCCAATACCAGAATTATGTTTATTTAGTTCAAATATCAATATATTTCGATTTTATTAATTTTAAGTTTAAATTAGTATCTGAAAGAACTAAAAACAGATATAGTAACTGATATTCACTGAATGTATAAATGTGAATACAAATCCTTACATATATGCCTGATATAAATATTGCAACGTTTAAATGAAAAACTACTTTCTTTTCAAAATTTCATCGTCTACAAATGCTTAAATACTTTAAAAATATATAAATTTGAGAAAAATATCTTAAGAGGTGGATTTATTGCTCTATGTCATTACAGACGAGACTACATTAAATAAAATAAAGTAACACATGTTACTGCGAGCAAGCTATATTGAAAAAACAGGAAATAAACGCTAAACCAATAAATAATTAAATAAATAATCGCAAACTAATTAACGAGATCACTAATTAATTACCAAAAATTTTAATTGAGAAGTCTTATTGTTAAAGGATTAATAAAAACTAAAAAGATTAATAGAGACTCAAATATTTAACTCGGAAAAGTATTGCTTAATTGCTTTGGATACTTACATTAGTTAATGGAATTAAGGAAAACGCTTATGTTTGTAACAAATAGACTTTTTTTCACCATCTCCGGCTTCTTAAGAAATCCTTTCGACTTTTTTAAAATAGTATCAAAATGTATGTTATCAAAGATTTCTATTAACAATGAAGTACTTAAGATAAAAATTTAAAAAAAAGAGATAAATTAATGCCTGTGTGTGCAAAATATACAACTTTTATTTACATAAGACTCTACTGTTAATAATTAAGGCCCAAATTATTTCGACTTAATATATTTCAATGAATCTTTCAAATCTTATTTATTTTGTCCTAAGTTAAGGAAATGGGCAAAATTAGGAGAATGTTTCTCTTCTATACACTATTCCCCTATCCATTAGCATGGATAAACCGGTTTTGCTGTGCAGAGAAGACTGCAGGTTAAAATGCTACTTTTTACGTGCAGAACCGTCAGTGGGTTAAAACTTAAAATTTAAGCATATTTTGTATTAATTTTAAAATTACTGCCCATCCTCAATTGAGGACAATGGGCATCCCAGTGAAAAAATTATCTCTCTTGAATTAACATGCAAATATTGTGGTTAGTTCTTATATTAAATATCTATTTAATTTTTTGGTATAGAATAGATATAAATTGCATCATTCCTTAAAAATAAATATAATTTTAGACTTCTGATAATGTTTGTAAATATTATTATTAGTATTATTTAATTGCAAAAAAGGATCAATATGAAAATAACCAATGCAAGTGAATGAATAATACCACGTAATTTCATTTTATGTATATATATTTAGTATACTTGGTAAAACGTATTTAAATTACCTAAGTACACAAAATAATTAAAAATATGTAAAATATACACTGAAGTACATACTAAATAGTTGCTCAATTTACAATGGAACTTTAAAAAACAAAGTATGTTTAAAGTTGCGTTGCATTTCTTATAGTTTGTCTACAGTAAGAACTCCCCCCCGCCACAAAATCTGAGGCTGTCTGTTACTATGAAACTAAGAATAGCGCATTTCAGGGCTCTAAGGGTTACAGAATAAACCGAAGAAAAAGATTCCCCTTCTCTCACCGACGCATTCCCAAAACTGTCCTAAACAGTAACCCCACACCTCTACTTGAAATAGTTCGTTACCATAGTCACCGCCACTGGTCCAGACGAATGGCAAGGGGTGTTCTTAATGAAATCTGCTTCTTACTCTCTTTTTTGTGTAGAGTTTTATAAAAAATGTAATCATTCACTACTGATGTGTCTATCATTCCTGTAAATAAACACCAATACCATTTGTGCCCCTCATTGATATAGTGTGCTTAAGCAACAGTTATGTTGATCCCCACCACCGATGAAATTGTTGTATTCATGCATGAGTTTTGATTCAGGCACAGGTACTATCAACTTTTGCAATTTGCACCACCGCATTGTTTGCCCCTCCAAAGGATTTGTTTTTTAGAAATTCGTTGTAACTGTAACTGATTTATGGTCATTCCATCCGAATCCTGCTCATTAACCTCAGGAGGAATTGAAATGACATCTTCCTCAATTTGTTCCAAGAACAAATATTCCTGAGTTTCCTCTGCTGTAAGAAATTTACGGTTTTAGTATTGCATTGTTGAATCAGAAGGGTTCTGGGTTCGAATCCAAGGCAATGTTCTTTCCTTCTTTGTACTATCTGTCCTCACTGTGGGAGTGACGTTGGCTCACCTAATATGGTGTCCCTGGAAGAGAGGGCAGCAAAATCGCCCTGTATATGCCTGAATTGACGAATGTTAACACAGGTGGGTATTGGAAGAGAAAAGAGTATAGCATTGAATTTTTAAAGCCGAATAGCCGAAATATTATTTAAGAAATGTCTGCTATTTTAATAGTTAGCTTATTCTATAAAAATACAAACTCGTATGCATAAATAAATGAATAAAAACAAATTCTAAAAATTTCTTTAAACTTGCCTGAAATGCCCAGTGTCCTCAATTGAGGACAGTAAAATATAATGCTATATAAAAAGAAAAGAAACTGTAGGAAACAATTTTTTTTTCTAATGGCAGGCACTGAATTTGAATCATTGCCTATACTATGCCCGAATTGTTGCATATTTCGCGTTACCCAGTGGGCACCTGTGAACCAAAGTCACGGAGCACGGAGGCGAGCAACATTGCCCACGCCACACTGCCATAAACCCGTTTATAGGGCAGCACAAAGAGAGATAGAAACATCCATGCCCAGAGCGGGATTCGAACCCGCAGCTTATGGCTTCGCAGTCAGGCATGCTAACCGCTCGGCCACCAGGCCGTCGGGAAACAAATTTATTTAGCGTTATATGTTGAACTATACTCTTAAGAGTAAAACTGCAATAAATAAAATAATTTGCCTCAATTTTATTTGATATGACAATATAAAATAGAAGACGTTTGTGTGAGGCTAGAAAAATCACAAAATGGCGATACCAATAACAAACCAAATATAGCAGCGCATTTATTAAAAACATGCGGATATGTTGATAGTGCTGCCGACTATCTTCCAAGAAAAGAAAAAATATTTTTAAAATAAAAATAAAAATTTTACATGATTTTTTATTGATTGTCCTCAATTGAGGACAGTGCGAGTTAATGGGTTTACACAGTTGAGAGTGTTAAAAAAACTGCAAAAAACGTGATGCAAAAACATTATGTTCCTTGATAGATTTTAGAGAAAAAAAGTAGTGGAATAAGTTGTATTTTGAAGCACGCGTAAGTTTGAAAATGCCTGCATTTATTATGCCTAGTTGATATCTGCAATAACAGACGCTGTAATGCAGTGTTTCCCAAACTTATGACTTTTGTGTACCCTTTCTAAATTTTTCGCAACGCTGTGTTCCCCTAATAAAAAATGAATGTATTTTTTAAAAAATATGTTTATTTTTCTTTTTGGTACAAAATTTTGTTAATAAGTTTATTTGCATCAGTGAGATGGATGATATTGTTTTTGTTGTGATAACAGTTCATCATAATTCAATTAAATTCAATTAAAACAAATTTATTAAAACAAAATAAATACAAAAGTAACGTCTCGGACACGGCATTTTTACGCCTAACCGCCTTAGGCACACTTCAAAACAAAAGCAAAAACAGTTCTTGTACCTTTTCCTTCTCAAGGGGAAAAGTATACTCATTCTCCCTTTCAATTGGGATTTTCACTTTCTGCATTGTTCTGAATCTCACTTACGTAATCTTAAATTTTCATGACTAGCTGTGTTTTTAAATAAAATTTTTTGAAATTTTCATTTGTTGCAAGATATTTCGCATAAGAACGCGTACTCCCCTAAACTGTTCCCGTACCCCTGAGGGTACACGTATCACACTTTGGGAAGCACTGCTGTAATGGTTACAGTCGAAAATTTTCAGACACGGGTTAGAAATTTTTTTTTTTATTTTCTAGTAGCGACGTAACTTTATTCAATCGCCTTGTTTTGGGAATGAAACCCTATAAAAATAAATTTAAAAATGGCTCAAAAGTGGATAAATCACTAATGCCAATTTTTTACCATTAAAATAGAAAATAAATTAGCAAATAAAATAGCAAAAAAATTAATAATAAATCAGTAAAGTATCATTCGTTATGTTTAACAAAATTGAATGCCTGCTCATATTTTGGACAGGATCAAGCGATGAACAACTGTTCAGTTGATATAAAACCTTTAAAAGTTTACCGCTTCAATAGCATATACATTCTGATGTTTACAAGAAAGCTATACATTTTTAAAATATTCCAACAGGGTATATAATAGTGCCTACAGATAACTTAAAAAATAAGTTTAAATTGCTTGAACTTAATCAACTAAAAGTTTGCTTAAATGAAATCCTTGTAATTTGTTAATTTGTAATATTCACTGATTAACATCCAATGGTTCACTGTACAATGCCAAGTTGTACCTTGGACGCAAATTTTTCTGTAGTATTTTAGCCAATTGTTGTTCAGTGTGTAAAAAAGTAAATCACCTTGATCTACGGGACTGTACGGCATGGTTGAGTACTTTTAGTTATGTCACTTTAGAGCTGCACAATTTGCTATTAGCGACGGTTTTGGAAACATACCTGAGAATAATTCGGAGACAACATACATAAGTTGCATCCCGTTTTACAGGGAGGACACATTCACACATCATCCATCCATCCGCACATTGTAATTTTTTCCTGACCAGAACGCAATCAATCGTCTATCAATTACCCTCAGCGGTATTGATTTGTTACGGGAATTTGGAGGAATTTGTGACACTGACAGATTTAGCTTGCACCAGTCAATACTTGTACTAAATTTTTTTTCCTGGTAGGAGGGGGTTAAATTCAAAACCTATCGAACATGAGCCCTACGTCCTACCAGCCAGGCTATTTTATCCTCACTTTTGATCTGATGATCAGATTTTCACGTACTAGGATTCAATCTTAATGGTTCGAGAACTGACCACAAATTAGTTAGTGCATGAAAGATATTTTAAATATTTTAAAGATATTTTAAAGATATTTTAAGCAATGAAATCAGACACAAAAATGCACTTAAAAGGTTTTGGTTTGAATATAGTAAAAAATAAACTTTAGTTAAATAGGAATTACTAAGAAATGACTTGCAAAATTTGTTTTTTATACAAATGAAAAGTTCATTCGTAAATATTTCTGAGAAAGAAAAAGCTTATCTTTTTATTTTATTTATTTATTTAGATATTTTATTTTATTTTATTAAGGGATCAAAGGGGGTAAGATCCTGATACTTGCTTAATTTAATAGTATTTACCAAGACATTGACTTGCAAAAAATATAAAGTTATTATTCGTATGTTTTTAACGTTTTTTTTTCTTTCTAGATTTAGCCGACTTCTTTCTTCTCTTTCGTAGTTAAACTTGAAAAGGGAGAAAAGATACTTAGCTGTGAAATTTATATTTAAATTTTGCCAGTTGAGAAGAATTGTTCTTTTAGTTTGAATTCCTCATGCGTAATATGATTGTTTCTTTCTTATTCAACATTTTGAAAAGAAATAAGAAACGTAAATCCTACAAACAGTAATGTACTTATCTTAGTAATGTGCTTTAACAAACATATGTTCTTTCTTTTAAGAAATTTAGTCTGCATTTTTCACACTACGCAATTCTCTTAAGCATTGAAAAAAAATATCAATGGCGTTAGAAGCAGGAACTTATGGGAATGATGTCAGCCATGTGAACTGCGAAATGTTTAGTGTTACTAACTTTCAGATAAATAGCATTACATAATATTAAGTTATTTTAGTATGCATATTATAAATAATTTTATGTTTTTAAACACCAAAAATTTGTAAATATTAACTATAAATTACTATATTTATCAAATAAAATTGTAAAAAACTCTAAATAAAGTATGATTACAAATATTATTTAAAATTTTTACTAGATTTTGATGCTTTGATGCAGATTACTGTTTGCTAAACAGTTAAGAAGTAATTCATGAAAATTGTACACTGTCTTTCGAGGTATATTTAAAAGAAGAAAAAAAGACATAATCTTTGTATCTATTGATACAAATAAAACTCTCCCAAATATCTTTCAACTCATATATCTAAATATCTTTTAACCAGAGCCATGGGGGCTCAGGGGAGGATAGAACTCTTGCCGCCTAAGGAGGTGTCCCGAGTTCGAATCCCAGGGATGAGTGGTCAAAACGATTTTTGCACTCTGCTCACACAGACTACATTGTTGACGTAAAATATCCTCAGTGGTACACAGATCATGGGTTACAGCCCCCTAGCCATCAGAACAACCGTGGTTGGTTATCGTGGTTTTCTTCTCCAAGCAACGCAAATACGGGTTAGTTTCATCAAAAAGTCCTCCACGAAGACAAATTTCTCCCAATATTTGATCCAAATATTCCCTTGTCCTCTGCATTAAGTTCAAAGTTACAAAGCTATTGAGTTGAACAAAAATAGTCGTAAACTCGAAATATATATATATATATATATATATATATATGTCGTANATACATCACTTGAATGTTGCTCATTATTTATAGTGCAATATGAATGAATTCTTATAAGTTTAATATAAATCTGGCTGAATTATTTTTCAATAACTGAGATATGTAAAAATTTGCCACCTGTAACAAATCTCAATTAAAATTTATGCATGTTCAAAATGCATGTTCAATTTCTTACTGTAAATATTCAAATCATTCCATTCCAAATTATGGCAGTAAATACTAGTTTTCGAATATATTATAAAAATGTATTTTAAGCTTTGTTTGTAAAAAAATAATATTTCCGAGCTCTTCACCTCTTACGAGAAGAGTTTACAGAAAGCAATTTTATCAGTAGTTGTATCCGAAATTTCTTTAAGGCATCAAAATCAATGCAATTATTTCTGACTGTTTTTTAATTTTTTTTTCATTCCAGTTGCATTTCATTGTGGTACAAACCTCATTATTTTAGAAAAAGAAAAAGTACTAGAAAAAATTACTTTTTTTTGAAGGAAAAAAAAGCAGTATCATTATCTATAATATCAGAAAAGAAGGGTTTGCGTGTAAGCGTTTGTCTCCACATTATAACAAGAGGTTTCTCAAAATTGAAGAAAAAAATGAGTCAATCTAGCTCCGGAACAAATAATAGTCAAATTAGAACCTTTGTATTCGAAATTGAAACAGCATTAACTCATTTTTGAGCAAAATGCACAATATTAGAATTTGTGAGGAACGTGTGATAGAGATGTTCGTTATCGGCCTCCATGATTCAAACCAAAGCTGACCAAGATTCAAACCTAGGCTGTACGGTGGCCATCCAGGAAATTTAGGAAGCATTTTGTAGTGTCCATCGCAATCATATATCCTAACATGCTAATTTCTAATTTCAATCATACAAAGGGTTCCCAACAAATCTGTGCCAATAAATCAGCATTTTTAATTTTGCTTCCTGCTTATTATATATATATGTATATATTACCTTTCGCAGTGTATTATCTATCTTGAAAACTTTAAAGCGAATGAAATATGTGTTATGATTGTTGCGGCCACTATATAAAGCAAATAAAGCCTTAATTTGTACGTAGGGTGCGAGGGCCCGTATCGTTACTATATTTTAATTACTCCCTTCGGAATAAATATTTTAAAATAGCAATATTTCTCGTTATTTTAGTATTAGGCATTGTCTGTAAATACTCAGACGATTTATGTTTTTTTTTCAATTGCTTAAGAAAATAATGTAAAAGATTAGAAGATTATTGCACGTTTTTTTAATAACCGATTATGTTTTACTCTTTACGCCAAGTAAAATCAGGTATTATCATGGTGGGCGTATCAGGGCAACGACACATAATATCTGAAACCAAGTGATTATTATAATTTTTTTTTAACATTTACGCTTTCGTAATATGTTTTTAAAAAACTGAATTCAATAAAATAAAAAACAATGCTCTGTACAGAACTGCAAAATTAATGGAAAAATTGACTTTAATTTGATTACATAAACTAACGCTCGTTGGTTTTGAAAAATAACATAATTTTTTGAGCAAAATGCTATTAACATTTCATTTAGTATGTTGAACTTGTAAAAATGTATTATGATCAATATAATAATGTCAAAACATTGGGAAGGACAACAAGTAATAATATAAAAAAAGTTAAATTATTTCAACTTTTTTAAATGCGTCAGGCTGTAACGGCAATGTTTTTACTTTGAATTGTGTCGGTACATGCTAATCAGTTCTTTATATGACTGTGTAATTTTGATTACTAGTAATTTATTGACTTTCTTTTATTTACCCTTTATTAAACACGAATATTCAGCTGGGATAAATCTCTTGTATCTTCAGGAAAAAAATGTTGAAAAATGAATTCTAAAGCTTTTAACGCATATTATAGAGCACTTTTTAAGCAAACTAAGTATATAAAATTGCATATTTAACAAGATTCATTTGTTCAGAATTTTTATATCACTGATAAAAAAAATAATTTTTATTATTTCTTTAAAACCAATGCACTTATGAAAATAAGATATTAAGAAATTGGCCAAATATGTCAGAAAATTCATTTAGTAGTTAGTTTTTCTAAATAACATAAAAAATTTCTAGAACTTTATTCTGTTTAGAAAATTTTTAAAAAAAATCAGATCAGGAAATAGTAAATATGCTGGTACATGAGGTACACTGTTTGAAAATTCTCTTCAAAAATGGTCAACTAGCAATTTAATTAATTTTTATTTTACCATATTTTACCAAAACAGTCAAATAACCATATAAAAAGATGATATTTAAGCAGTTAAGTGTGAGGGAAAACGTCTTTCGACTGTTTTTGCTAAAACGGTTAAGCAACCAGAATTTTGTGCGCGCCATCTAGGCCCACCATATAAAACCATTTTACTCCGCGCAACTGGGTGTATACTGTAACTGAGCAGGCTGATCAACCAATCTTTTAACTGGCGGAACAGGGGTTCGAATCCCACTGTTCATACTACAATATTTTTTTCGTTCCTTCAATACATGAAGTTTCCATTGTCCTGCACTCTTTAATCGGTGACCCTGGATAATTAGCATACGAAACTATCATTCACGCATAAATGGCGCAGCACACACGGAGCTCCAATGTCCGTTTAAGCTTCATTTTTATGTTTTAGTAACTATGCTAGTCGTAAATGGTTACAAAAATCGTACAGTAAATATCTGAAGTTTAAAATACATTTTAACGATAATTGATAGTCTCTATAACCGTCATTTCCTCGTAGGCAGTGTGCCATCCTGTGTGGCATAATTTTTACTAGTTCTTCTAACTAATTTCTATCTAGCTTATCACAGCATCCTAAATAATAGATTTAACAAGATATTCTAAAGTTGAAATTTGTTTCTCATTTTTAAAAACCCTTCTTGTGAGTAGCCCCCCAAAATTTTAAAATTACATTTAAATCTGGAGATATCGGTGGTCTGCTCAAAAAAAATTATTTTGCTTGAATCCGTGTGAGACGAATCTTGCAAGAATATGAAGTTTAAATCTCCCATAGTAGATAACCGTATGTTAACAGCTAATGTTCTAATACTTCTAAATACTTTCTTGAGTTCTTAGATATAGGAATTAGTAGTGAATAATATTTCGCACTTTATAACATATTTCCTACCCAAATCGAATCAAAGACTCATTTAAGATGACGACTCCAGCCAACATCTTTCTCTCGCCGTAAATCATGCCAATAGCGACTGAAACTGTCAGTTTCACCTAAGTTGAAGAGATTTTTATTTGAAAATGTGACACTTTTTTAATTAATATTCTCCTGCTTCCGCTTGATAACAGCTACTTTGCGTAAGATTTTATGATGTTTCGTTAAACGTGGTTTTCTAGGTTTACAATTGATTTTTTTGTTTTTTAAGTTTGGTGAAATCGCGGGTATTAAGAGTTTTTAAAACGGTTGATTTAGATAAATTTTTGTAATACAAACTTGTAATAATTCGAGGTGACTTTTTTCAGAAACTGTATTATTTATACATTTTCGGCAGCAGTATTAGAATTTTTCATCATTGTATAAATATTTTAAATTATTAAATATTTACCGCGTGAGTTTTATATTTTTCTATTTTCATTTTACTTAGTTCCATTCGGAATTTTAAAGCGAAATAAACAATACAGAAATATTTTTTTTCAAACTAAATAGAGAAGGAAATTTAAATCTGCTGAAAACTAAATAATGGATTAGAAATTATAATAAAAAAAGTAATAATATCTTTATGTTCATAACTTCTCTTATTAACTGTATCCTATTGTGCTAAACATACTCCAAACATACCTATAAAAATACTTGGCATGATAAGCATACTTACTCAGGTACATCAGCATAATATATTCAGTAGGTTTTATTTTAAATAAACCATCAGCCTACTTTACTCCATATAATTATAAATTACATTCTTTAATAAATTTATTTACCATAACATACTTTGCTAAGCAATACCATCCTTATATTATACCATCTTTTAGCTTGCCATCTTTATATTTTAAACACACTTACAATCATCATACTTTTCTAAGCATATTTATCATCATCATACTTTGCATCATACTAATGAGTGTGATGCGCATATTTTGCTTGCTATTTACCATCAGCATGCTTTACTTCATACACGTTGCACCTATTAGTCATTGAACGATAGTTTTATATTCTTTTTTCTTTTTTATTCTGAACTCTTTAATTCAATTTAATAACTGTGGTAATATAATTTTGTGTGACTCTCATCGACTTGTGTGTAGAATTATCAAAAGTTCCTCACAGTTAAAGTGAGATCTTGAAATTGTCGCATTTATTGGTAATCATTCAGAAGCTTACTTAGAAGCCTTCTTAACTTACTCTTGCACTTATTTTTTCAATACTACATGAGTTTAGCTAATTATTACTAAGCTTAAATAATAGTCAGTTTCTTATTCAAAAAGAGAGCATTTAAATGTAAAAATGCAACAATGACTAATATTATGTTTGTTTCGTACTTTAAAAAAAGTTTTTTATATGCTATTTAACCTTCGTTTTAACTGTAAGAGAGCTACAATAAAGGAAATTATATACTTCTTCGAAAATTAGATTCTTAGTCAGACTTTTCAATAAAATATTATATTTTTTGTAATCTAAGCACAAAAAATAACATGTCCTATTTCTGTTAATAACTGAGAAGTACGTAAAGTTCTGTTTTGTATTTGTATCTTTAGAAATGGATAGAAATTTTGTCTACGATATATATAGTAGAGTAATAATAACACTGATCATCTTTATTGACTTTATTTTTAGAGCATTAGAGTCTCAATATTTTTTCCACTTTTATGGCTTCTCTGATTTTGCATATAGTCTCAAAAATGGAATTTATTGAAAAATTTTGTTGATACTGTAACTTTTGGCACTATCTTAAAAGTTATTACAATAAACAAATCCGAGAATGTATCATATGTGTGCCAAAGAGATGCGTTCAGTACTGTTTGTAAATTGCAGATAACCAAATCGCAACCTGAATTCAGCTAAGGACTTGGCAATGAATCAAATATGGGCAAAAGAAAATCCGGGAAGAATAAGATCCATATCAAGATCCTTCTGTGTAAAATGCTTACAGCGATATAACTACCAATTTGTCCTCTTGGCTTCAGATCAATGCAACATGCCAAGTTTTTCTTCCATCGTAACCTTACCACCTGATAACTCTAAAGTCATAAGTAGCTCTGAAGATAAGGATTATGATATTGTTCCGACTATCATTTTACGTGAATTTCCGAACAGAGAAGGTTCAAATGGAGATTCTGAAAGTAAAATTGATTTTTGTCACAATAAAGAGTGGATTTTCACAGGTAAAAAGAATTGTCCATCAAAATAGCAGGTCATAAGTTTAAGTAAAAAAAAGCATGATATTCTTTTATGTGGTGCGGCATGAAAAAGAAGTAATTAATTTGTAATTTTCTCAACTTATAGATCATTGGTACTCATGAGAACCAAATTTGTATGTGTTAAGTTTCAAAATTCAAATCTGTACGTGTGATGGATTGTATTTTATATGCTCATCAACCTGTTTGTAGTTATTTTGGAAATCTTAAAAATCAAAATCATACGTGTTCAATTTCAAAAACTCTTATTTGTACGTGTGATGGATTGTATTTTAAATTCAGCTCAATTTAGGTTACTTTGAGACAACTTAACTACAGAGTTCTTTAGGAACACTTAAAAATCAAAATTATATCTGAGTTCAATTTAACAAAAAATTAAACTTTTCTTGATTGTGTTGGGTAGACTTAAATTTATATGGAATGACAGTTTTTTCGAAAACAATATGCCTGAAACATTTAGGGAATTTAGTATTGATAATTATAGTATTAATGTGAGTTTGTTCGATACGACATACATATTCAATATATCTATTGAATATTTTGCAAATTTAATCAAATGAGAAGATTTAAATGAGGTCTAACTATAATTTGGCATCACTTCTCTGGATATAATCTTTCGAAAAAGCCCCTGGCATGCCCTGCTTACTGATATTTTTGATGTGACTCTTTTATGTAACTTATTCTTATTACTTTATTTGCTAAATCCATATTTCTAATTTTACAATCATTAAAGTCGAAGTAAAATGTTTACATATTTTAAAAACACGGAAGATATGATCACAGCTTGATACCTGACTAGTAAATTTTCCTTGATTATTTTCACAAAATTAAATATTTTCTCCTCCATTTTTCTTTATTAAAGATCTTGTAGCCGACGATAAAAAAAAGAATGATTTTCATTATTCTGTGTTTTTTCTTATGCATTGTAGTACACTGGTGTGGTGAATAAATTACTGTCAGTACTTTATCGTAAGCTATTAGTTTTGTCTATTTCCGTTAAAATTTTTTTCAGTACTAAAAGAATTTCGAATGAAATTAATGTACTTTTATACTTTTTCCAATGAATGGTTATTTTGGTAATATTACGGAGAGTTATTGTTGGATAGATTATTCTCATGTGCGAATTCTTTCCTCATCAAACTGAAAACCAAATATGCAGCTTCCAGTGAATTGTATTTAATGTAAGTACTGAATATTGATTTACAATTGACAAATGTTTAGCAAAAAATATTTTTCCAGTTTAGTATATTCTAATGAAACGCTAATTTCAGTTTAAAAAAAGTCTCATAATTTAGTGATAAAAAGCATTATTTGCAAAACCACAAGAATATGATGTAAACAAGCTGTCATTGTCTTGGTAATGAAAAAAGGTTCGCTTTTCTGCGAGTATTTTCGAATAATGTTCGGACATGAAAGTTCGCAGATCATCACCACTTGGTCGGTTTTATTTGAATCATAGTAATGAATATATTAAAATTTTGTATTCTATTTTATACTGGTAATAAAAACATTTTGAATATATTTTACTGATTACACTTCACAATATATTATCCATCCACAATATGAACTAATCATATTTATTTTCAGCATGCCAAACAGAATGTATTTTACATCATATTCGCTACCCTCATATTCTAATAAACAAACTTTCTACCTTTTGCTACCCTAACTGGAATTTCTTTATGATTTATCCTACTATGAATTGAATTATTTTACTTTAATATTTGGTAAAATCTGTAATGATATCCAATATTGACTTACTTGTAAACCTCAAAATATTTCCTTGTATTATAATTGAGATCTTGTATTCGTTGTTTACCGTTGGTAAGTATCTAAACGCTAACTCGTGAGCATATAACATTACTCTTGAATTTACAATGCAGCACGGGTTTAGCTAATTGAGGACAATCATAAGTAATCACTTTGGAGATTGTAAATGCTATTACATAGTAACGAGTTTCCGCATACTTTGTTGAAGCTAATGGTGCATGTACACTCCTGTAGAATTTGAAATGCATATAATTTACTTTAATTGTCATCAAAAATTACAGTGCATATCAAGTCAAGGTGTAGCTACTAAGAGAGCTTAAAGAAGTCATTATCCTAAGGAGCAACTCCGAAAGGTGTTTCAGAACTAGATATGGAATACAAACTAATTACATTACGAATCAACGAAAACAGAATGATCTTGGATTATAATTTAAGAAAAAGAATTTGGTATTCCACCACTTGTTTCTGGAATTAATTGCTTTCATCTATTAAAAAATAACAAATACTCCAAGCTTGTTATAAAACTCAAAATATCAAGATTTTGAGAGAACTATACACGGAGGAAAAGAGTCTGGTAAAATTGTCGTATTGTATTATAATAACATTTCTGGTAAAAAAGAAAAAAACATAATTCTGGGGAATAAAATCAAAATATATGTTTATTCATTTGGTAATATTTCTTTTTATGTGGTAACGGTTTACTGAAAATTCGGTTTTCAAACTTACAGTTCTTATTACAACAAATTTTTTAAAAGAAATACAAAACTGAAAAGTAAATTTAACCGAATAAATGATTTTTGTGCCATGTTCTAAGGTATCATGATAAAATTACCTCATTTTACAGCATTTAGCAAGTTTTATCATTTTTTATATGACGACCGGGTGGCTGAGTGGTAGCGCTTCGAGCTCCCGTGCCACAGGTCAAGGGTTAGATCCTCGGGCCGGGCAAGGTTGACTAAGCTTGACTCATCCCGTCAGTAGGTCGATAAATGAGTACCAAGCACGCTTGGGAACTAAACACTGGCTGGTTCCGTGTTCGGCTGACCACCTGACCGAAACATCTGCTCCTGCACCTCTCCAAGTCCAAGGTCAAGATAATTGAGATGAGGGCTGTAAGCCTTGGCGCTCTATGGGCTGTCGTGCCACAGATTTTAGTTTTAGTTTCATCATATATTATAAAACCATATTAATTGTTAATTTTACCAAAAGTTTTACCAAAGTTCTTTTGGTAAAAATTACTAATCTTTTTTGTATTTCCACAGAGCCAAAGAAACACGTTGAATTTTACTATATTATGGTATTCTTGACCATACTTTTCAGTGCAGATATTTCAACTAAGTAATCCACAAAGGGAAAAGAATGAATTAATATTCTTAAAACTGTTTCATGTTTCCTGTTCATTAATTCCTGTTTAACATTTTCAAATTACTGCTTAATTATACAATTAATCTAATAACTAAATTTATTTCTTTTTCGGAGAATAAAGTTCGAATGCTTTTGTAGTTTAATTTTCTTGCTTGATTAACTACATTTTTTTTCCAAATAATTTTCCATTATAATTTTAATTCTCATTTATAGGATTATTTGCCATTCACCACAGATATTTAGTTTCTGAGAGATTTTGAAAACATACAATTAGCACATGCAATATAGATTTTCATTTAAAAATAATACTCTTTTGAAAATGAATATTTTAAAATTTATTTTGAAGAAATTTTTCGCAAAACAATTTTTGTTGTTGTTTTATGAACACTTATTTTTTCTGCTTCAACTTTCACATAAAAACACATCTGACTTAAAGTTTTTCTTAAATTTATGTTCAGTTACTATATTAAATTTATTTTAGCTTGATAAATATAAATTAATGTTTATAAATAAATGCTTATGAAAAAATTTGTTCTTTCACATACACTTATTTACTTACGTATTTTTCCTTCACCTTCAAATACATCCATCTTAAAGTTTTGCTAAAACTGATGTTCATTTACTATATTAAATTTGAAAAAAAATAAATAAATAATGAAGCATATGTTTTAAAATCATAAACTACATTTAAAAAAAAATATGTAAGCATTATTCCATATTCAAGTAGATTAAAATTTAAGTTTATGAAAAAGAAAAATGTGTAGAAATGCAATCGTATATTTTTAAATTTCTACTAAACATTTCAAAGAAATACATATTCTGATTCTTTAATGGAAATTTAGATAAAAGCTGAAGCTCTAAAATCACCAAACCTATCACAAATTCTGATGTATTGACATTTATGTCCATACGAATAAAATACTTCAAAGCTTTTATCCTAAATAATACTCTCAAGATAGTGCTTAAGATAAAAGAAAAACCAATTTTTTTATGTTTTTATTATTTTGTTCTTTGTTCTTTTTGTAGGCTTGCTCAAAGTATTTTTTGATCTAAAAATGAGTTTTCTATACAGTGTGCAATTTTGTATTGTATTTGAAATATTTCCCTTACATTGATGATCAAATTTTAATTTTAATTAAAATATTTTTAATTTAATAAGAATAGTTATAATAACTATAACCAATAACTTTAGCTTTAAATAACTATTAAATCCTTTTTAACACCATTTTATGAAGAACGTGCGTGATATATATTGTGAATTAAATGCACCATTACTTCGTACTCTATGTAATTTGACATTTATTTCAAGACCTTAACATTAACGGGCATAAAAAATGTTTATTTCTAAACTCTTCAATAAAACTTGTTTTGTATTGTGGTTAAATAAAGATATTTACTTTAATTCATTGTTTTCATCAGTCTCTTAAAATAGATTTGTTTCCTTTGCAACTCTTCAATTAAACTTGTATGCTGTATTGAGTTTAACTATATACTTACTTTAATTCCTTATCTTTATCACTCGAAAAAAAGATTTGTCACTTTTGAAACCTTTCAATGAAACGTGTACATTAGAGTGTATGTAACTTGATGTTTACTTTAATTCGTTAACTATCATAAAATAAATTCGTATCAGTCATAAAATAAATTTACTCTTCTGAAACTCCTCAGTAAAACTTGCTTATGTGTTATGTCTAATTTGGGTTATTTACACAGTAAAAATCATCATTCAATTGATAGTGGGTACAATTTTTTAAATAGTATAATTAAGCATTGATGGAAAATGGCAATTAACAGAAAGCAACGACTCCAATAACCATAATAAACTAAATTCAGCGTTTTTTGAAGGAAATATTTTGATAGTTTGCATTATTCATTTTTTTTGTTATTCGTTATAAGTTTTACTAGTTATGTATCTCTATTTTATATATATATATTTAAACAAAAGATTTTGATCTTAATTGTAATACTACTTGTAACATTTTATTATTGCCTTATATATTTTTATAACTTAATCATAATATAGAGCGTCATCATATTAATAATTAAAATATTTTAAAATGTAATACCACAAACTTAATTATAAGACATTAAAATAGTTAAACAAAGTTTTGTAAAATATTCTGACGAACTTCTGAAACTAGTTCTTTACAAATGATCCCCGATAATTGATTTATAGGGAATAAATTTTGATAAACAGGGATTTATGAGAAATTCAAAGTGCTTCGGGCAATTAAACTAGGATGAGGTTAATTGAGGAATTTGATATTTGGAAGTAAGTTTTGACTCACAATGGCAACAGCGCTGAAATATGTTTAATTTACTAGTTTTAGAAAGTTACATTTATTAGAAAGTTAGTTTTAGAAAGCAACTTCAATCTTAGTTTTTATATCAAACATTAAAAAAATTTTTATTATGAAATAATAACTAGTAAAGCATGAAAAAATAGTTTTGGAAGTACTTTTTTTCTTAGTATCGAAAAATTCTCTAAAATTCTAAAATAATAAATTTTATATGCCTAAAAGCTCCTATATATATTATATATATATATATATAATATAACATACACTTTTAATGTGTTGAATAATTTGAAAAACGTGTAATACGCATGACTATTTAACTAATGTTCAAGATCGCTCAGGTTAATCATTCTAAGTTCAATGTCTAGTTTCCGGAAAACTTAATCTCTCAAGATAACGCAAAACTTTAGACAGAATTATTGATTCGAAGTCAGTAAATAACTTTAAAGCTCTTTTTGAAAGCATTTATCACAGTACAAATTTACTGCATGACTATTAGTATTTTTTATGAACAAACTAGAATGAATTTTCAAGGGTTTTGAATATGAAACAGAATAAAAATGGAATTAATTAAAAGATAAGAAAGCTAATGATCACATCACTTATGTTTATTCATCTAATTATCAAGCATTTTGAGTTTCTAGAAGAACGTCATGAGTTGAAAGGCATTGATCAATTAATACAAGTCTACAAATTTCTTGTTTTTTTTTTTAAAGCATTGATCTAACTTACCGTATATTGTATGGTTTTTTTTACCGATAAACTGATAAAAAAATTTTAGAAACTTAAATGTTTGCTTTTAATATATGAAATTAAATTCATTAACAGAAATTATTTCTTCAAAAAAATGACAGAACGTACATTCTAAAAACTAATGTCCATCCCGCTAAAATAAATTTTTCTAATCAGAGAAAATCTAAGATATAGTTTCACCTGAATTTCTAAAAACTCGATAGCATTGGTAGATTTTCATTAAATTTGTATCTTTAACTTTTGCTTTGAACTCCTTATCCGAATTTCAGTTTATTGTAATATATTGTTTTAATGTTTTTAAAAAAAATTGTTCTATAAACTGAGGCAAAAAAACTTTTTTATATTTACATAACTCGTTTTTCTTAGAAAACAAATTGAGAAAATTTGTTTTATCTGAAAATAAACACTATTTGTAGTATTTAAGTAAAGTTATGCATGAAAAAAACACTAATTAAACCAGAAGGGTTATGACTTTAAACCTTCCGTAACCTAGATATGACACACATTTCAAATTA
This sequence comes from Parasteatoda tepidariorum, assembly GCF_043381705.1. Lineage (NCBI taxonomy): Eukaryota > Metazoa > Arthropoda > Arachnida > Araneae > Theridiidae > Parasteatoda > Parasteatoda tepidariorum. The sequence continues at coordinate 39,883,032 of NC_092209.1, read as the reverse complement.
GGTTTAAAAGACAAGATTAAATTCAATACTTAGGCATTTCGACAAAAACTTATTCAAACAAAAAACTGCCACATTAGTTTTAATATCAGTTTTTAAAATAATATTATGGATAAAATGGATGGATGGATCGTAAATATTCACTGAGAAAAAAAGGACGTTCTAAACTTATAGAATATGGTAAAATTTGCCGTGTTTCTGGCTCTATGGAAACACAAAAAAAAACTCAGTAGTTATTACCGAAGTGCTTTGGTAATAGCTTTCGTGAAATTAATTATAATATATGAATATATAATATATGAATATATAATATATGATAAGAATTAGTAACAGTAGTAAAATTTGGTAATTAAACATGATTCCTTAGAGCATGGCATAAACACCATTCATTCTGTAAAATTTACTTTTCATTTTATATTTTTTGCTAAATGTGACGAACTGCAATTTTGAAAACCAGAATTTCTAATAATATATATTCATCAAACAGTATTTTTAATCCTTTATACTTATTTCCGAAAGTACTCTGAGAAACAATATATGATTGAAACTACTTTATGGTAAAATTTACCGTGTTTTTGGTTCTATGGAAGTACCGAAAGGTAATTTTGGAGAAATTACCTTTTGGTGTTTGGTAAAAGGATATTTAATGATTTTGGTAAAATTTACAGTAAAATAATGATTGATAAAATGTGTTAAAATTTTAGAAATTTGGTAAAATTGTATCATGATATTTTAGAACAAGGCTTAAAAAAAATGTAATTCAGTTAGTTTATTTTTCAGTTATGTATAATTTCCTAAATATAAGGTAATAAGAACTATAATTTTGAAAACCAGAATATACGGTAAATCGTTGCCATACGAATGGAAAAATTATCAAATGAAAGGATTAAATACTGTACATTTTGGTTTTAATTCCAAAATGTTTTTATCAGAAATTCCATTATAATACAGATTACAGATACAGATTGTTCTTCTGGGGTAGATAAAATTTCAAAGGACGTCTATTGAAAATCAATTCAGCCCTTTTCAAGGTTAAAGATAACCACGCACAGAACCAGTTATGTAAATTTTATTATCATTTAAACGCCTACATTCTCTTTCGGCAATTTAAACATTTAGGATGTTTTTATTTTGCTTCTGTTCTATGAAACAAAAAAAATTATGCTTATTGAAAAATATTTTTTGCATAGTCTGTAATATGTACTATACATCACGGTTAGTTGAACTTTAGGTGAACCAAGCACCATAATAATTTAAAAATTGAAGTGCGAGAAAATCATTGTAAGAGAAACTCCATTAACATCTCTTAAAATTGGTGTCAAGCTTTTACACAGTTTTTACTAAGCAGAGATTTATGGAACAACTATTTTCTAACTCCAGTAGAAATACTGAAAAGAAGTTAAACAGCAAATGAGAGAATAATTTCAACTAATAGGTTCGAAATGTATAAACACAATAGAAATACTTCCTTTATTGGTACCCTTAAGTGCAATGCAAACTCAAAGTTCACAACTTGAAGATGAATAGAAGTTTTCGCATGATTGAGGAGGTTATTTCGATATTAATTTAAATTGATTATTCCACCTAAGTGGGCAGAAGTTTCACTTTATTAGACGGGAAAAAATATTTCGATTAAAAATACTAAGTCATTGAATGTTTTCGGAGAGCTTTGCTGTAACTGAATATGTTATTTTGTTAAGCTGTATGTTGGATAAAAGTTTGATTCTTGAAAGAAATTCTGATGAAGATCGCAAACACTAGTTTTCAAAAATATTTCATAAAATTAAACTTTTCATCTGAAGAAATTTTGTTTTGCTCTCTATATCACAGCATTTCTATTGCATATGCCAGTACGGCTCTAAATTAAAATCACTGTACAAAATAAGTGTGCTTCTTACTGGCAAAGTGATTGTAATTAACAAAAAAGTTAATATTTATTTCCATAAAGGACATTTAATTCAATAATATATAGACTTAAAAGGACAAGTCCGGAAAATATAGTTAATAATGTTGAACGTCAAACTTTTTTTGTCTTCCATCGTGAAAACATTTAATAAGCTCATACATAAAGATACTATTAAGGCTAAATCTTAATGTTTTGTAACCATAGCCTTAAAAAGAAAACCAATAGTGCAAGAGATATTTTCAGATAAGAAAACAAACAAAATAAAGTAAGCCAATAATTTAAATCTGTTTGTTTCATGTTTGCTTCATCATCTGTACTGTCTTGTTTGCGTGAATGGAAGTTTCGTATTTCAATAGTCCAGGATCACTGAATAAACAGTGCAAGAAATTGGAAACTCCTCGTACGTTGAAAGTATGGAGAAAGTAATGTGGTATCAACCATGGGATTCCAACCTCCGTTAAGACAGTCACGAGATTATAAGATTAGCCCTCTTGACTAACGTATGTAACCAGCTGCAAGAAATTAAGTGGCTTAATGTTCACCACACACTTATTGCTAAAGATTTAACCAAGGTCATATTCCGCTGTCGTGTAAGGCATAGTAAATGATAAATAAAAATATGTATTCTTAATCCAGATAACATGACTTAGCTTATAGCTTTCGATAAACGTGCACTCGATTATCGTTGTCTGTGAGCCTAGTTGCTGTGGGTGAAATTCTGGTGGCTTAACCGACTTAGGGAAAAACAGTCACTAAATATTTTTTACCCACAGTTGATAGTATGAATAATATATTTTTAAGGTTATTTGACTGTTTCTGTTAAATGTGGCATAATAACAATTAAATAAATAGTTATTTAACTATTATTTCAGGTTGTACTAACTTAAAATATTGTTTGGATTTGCATGTTTAAGGTTAGTATCGTGAACCGTTAAGATTGATTTCTATTACTTGGAAATCTAATCATCAGCTCAAAAGTTATTAAGGTGTTCTCTTTTACCATATACCAAACAAAAAAGTATATTTCAATTTTAATGTACATATATATAAAGCAGAATTTTAAAATAAACGAGTAAACTTTCATGGAACATCCGGGGAAAATATTGGTTGTAATCCAAAACAGGCCTCCTAAATTGAATTTATCAAAAAAAATGCATTCTTACCACAAAATTGAGATTTAATAAAAGGGAACTAAAAATAGCGATCGAGAAAATAATATTCGATTTCAACTTTCTCCATGGAAACATCTCTAAAGTAATTTATTTCATGCAATATTTGCAATCTCCTCAAATCTTCTTACATGCGACGGATTCTTAAAAATTTTATCTCTATTTTGATATCGCCTTGTTTATGAACTTATGTGTTTATTTTAATCATGGCAAGTCCCATAAAAATCTATTAAAGATGTACTAAAATAAAGCTAATTACAGTTCGTCAGTACAGTCCTCATTTTTTAAAAAATAAATATATAAATAGCTAAAATTAAATATCGTGTTTGAATTTGAGTAATAAAATTGTTTGTCGCATATAACATATACATGTGGCATTTTATGTGTGTGTGACATGTAATAGCATGAAATATATATATGTAAATGTACTTTCTAAAAAACTCACTCTTATATTTTATTTTATAACCATTGTTGAGCGGCAGACCCAATTCTGAGTTTACAACAACCAATGTTCAACTCCATAGCCTTGCAATTTAGGACCCAGCCTAGAAGACAAGGGAAATCCTGGATCAAGTAGTGGCAGAAGTTTGCCTTCGTTGAGGATTTTTTGATGAAACTAATACACTATTTCTCTTTACATGGAGAGGAAAACCATTAAAATCTCCTACGGTTAGCCTGATGGCAAAGGGTCTCTATTCCATGATCCGTCTAACACTGAGGATATTTTACGCTATCACAGTGGTCGGTGTAAGCAGGGTGTGGAATTCGAATGGTCGCTGGAATTCGCAGCCGCGAGTCACCTCATGGGGAGGCAAGTGCTAGATTCCCCCTTATGAAAATTTAAACTTTGTTTCAAAAATGCTTTTGCGCATTTAGACCTAGCATCGTTTTCTACCTGTATATTGTTCAATTTTGATGACTCTTAACGTACGTTTTTAGAATCCTTCTCAAAAATGTCTACACTTTAAGAGTTTCAAATTAAAGTTCGAAAGAAAAAGCAACGTTATCAATATCTCATGAATCACTAGTAAAAATGTTTTCTTCTAATAATCATCTCATTTTAGTTGCAAATGAAATATTTTTCAAACTAATCGACTGCTAGCATAAAAATAATTAGATGTTATAAAATGTATTATAACATCTGATTAAGTATATAAATCAGATAAAATATTGTTATTTCGAGCATAGAAATGTTTTTTTCTTGTTAGATATTAGCCCTTTCAGGTTCAAATGCACGTGATCACGCGATTCTGCCTTCACGCCCCTTCACACGATATATGAAGCTGGCGTTTCTGACTCTGAAGTACCCTAGATCACATGGATATGATCGGAATTCAGCATTTAAAACTCGCAATAATTGTAATGCGAGATTATAGCGAGACATTATAGCAATAAAGAACATGTACACGTATTCTTTAGAACATATAAGCTCAGAGATTTTTGGTCTGGGTTAGCTCTTCTTTGTGATTGTGTTGATTCAGAACGGTGTAAAACTATTTCCATGAGCTCTTAAAATGACTTTGTGTACCAT
>NC_092209.1:39789700-39877929 GCF_043381705.1 Parasteatoda tepidariorum | reverse complement strand
TTAGCCACATTCATCGCTTCTCTTTTATCTTCCCTTCAACAAGGCGAAAAAGTCTAGACTGACCTGTTTACCACGTCCAGAGTCATCCCGCATCCGGCGGACGTCAAAACCAAAAAAAAGTCCCTGAGAAAAAACAGTCATAAATCCACCAATACCCCATAGAAATTATACTACTATCCTCAATAAATATTAATGAATTTAGTTACCCAGAGTTCACCCTAAAAATCCCATTTTAAACGACTAATTCAAAATTTCTAAAAAAAATATTATTATGATTGAATTTAAACTTTACCGTAGTGGTGCCATCTACAGAAAAATAATCTATCTTTAAAAGTATTGAAAAAAAAAACTATAATAAATTTCTATTTATTACAATATACAGTTATAATTATTTCTAGATGCTAAATTACTTTTTTTTAAAATTGTAGCTATATTGTTGAAATAAAATAAAAGAAGTATTAATAAAAATATGAATAAAAATTTTGAAATATAAGCAATTTTCAGATAGAAACGCCACACGAAACAGCATTAAATGAAATAAAACATATTTAGGTCCCGATTTATATGGGGAGAGATAGACGTGGAAATCCAAAAGCCAATAGAGAAAGCCAAAGCCCACCAAGCACTGAAGATCTGCAAAAGAGGAAGATCAGCATTAAAAAATATTAATACAATAATTATAAATTTATCACAATGCGTATAAGAATTTACGTCTTAAGCTTAATTAGTTTTATTTTTATATTTTAGCTACCTTTAGTTGACATTAAACCATTAAAACAAGTATTTTATTTTTAGAAAATAAAAGAAATCTTGTTCCAATATTTATTTCGTATCTGCTTACAAATTAATTGCATTCTCATAGAATTCCAATTTCCTCTTTTTCCCGAGATGTATCTGAAACATCTAAAACTGGATAGTTTAAAGGCTTTTTAATCACATTATCCATTAGTTAGTATGTTGAAAAATTCTTTAATGGCAACCTTAAAAAATATTAATGCTGGTAATATGAAGTTATGAAGAATATCTGAAGAACATTACTATTTCCATTTTGTTCATGGTTGCAAGGATTCTTTATACGCATCTTTTTTGTACAAAATATCGATAATCGATTATGATGAGATTTTTTTTTTCTGGAAATGACTTTTAAATAAAAGACCATCCGAAAAGAAAAGATATGACCGAGAAAGATATGTCATCTCACACTGGCAAATGATTTAATTTCACTTGTATGTAGATCTGTGAACAAAAAAAATTCGCTTTTGGGAGAAAATTCTCGCTGAAATATCTTTGCTTAATAAATCATTAGCATTTTTTTTTCTTTATCTTTTAAGTATTTTTGCAGATTCTCGCATTTCAGTCATCTTTTGTAGCTTTTAATTTATTACTTAAATGTTTAGCTTTCACAAAAAAGTAATTATCAAGGCTTTTATCTGAATATGTTTTTACAAAAGTATGTAAAATAATCTCTTATGTATATTTTTTATGTCATGAAATATTCTTCATTTTTTTTTCTATTGAACAAATAATATCCTTAGCCCGTTATTTTTATTTCCGAAACTACACTGAAAAAAATAGACGGTCAAAACAACCGTAATATAGGAAATTCACCATTCTTTTAGCTCTATGGGAACACCAAAAAAGCTCGTTAATTTTTACCGGAGCACCCTTAATGATTTTGGTAAAATTAACAGTAAAATAATGATTTATAAATATGTAAAAATTTGATAAATGTCGTAAAATTGTGTAATTTTATCATAATAAAGCAGGGCATAAAAACCAGTTATTCAGTTAGTTTACTTTTCAGTTTTGTATTATTATAATGATGGTAATGTACTAAAGGAGCTGAATGTACGGTAAGGTACTAAATGTAATATGAACTATGATTTCGAAAACGAGACTTTCAAATCAATCGTTACCATAAAAGTTATCAAATGAATGAATTAAATACCGCAAATTTTGATTTCATTTCCAGAATTGTGACTCCTTTTACCAAAATGTCGTTACTATACAGTACAGTAATTTTACCAGAATTTTTGACTCCAAGTAGTTATCGCTCTAGTCATAAAACAATATTAAATTAAGTTTTCTTTAGTTCTTTGATTTTGCCTATACATTCAGAAATAAAATTCGTAAGACAGCATGTGGATATGGAATAAAATATAAAGCAAGAATCATGAAAGAATATATGATGGCAAACAAAATGCAGGCGCTCTACAATGACCACAAATCTTAGATACTAGAAAGGTCACAAATAATGTAACAGGTACGTAATGATCTAACTCTAAATAAGTTTTCTAAATAAGGTTTGAAAGATAGTTTTAAAGCAAGTATTCGATGTGATTCATGTTGCCTTTCATCGTTTCTTGCTCTCAAACAACCAAAATACGCTTTTAAAAAAAGACCAGTGGCGCATCTGCATTGCATCCATGATAGTTATATTACTTTTGGTTTTTGTTACTTTCAGTTTGGCTTAAACCGTTCCTAGGATTGAATACTTCAATTATTTATATAGTAGTATGAGAAGCGTAAATGTGTATAAATAATAAATTGTACCTTTTATTCATAAAAATTTTAATAACTTTTGAACTATTAGTGTTAAAAATTTTGTTTTGGTGTCAATTCACATCAGCGTAAAAGAATACATAGGAAGCAATACATTACTCGTCTAGATCGAAATGCTTCAGTTTAGTCAGTTAATTAAGTTTATTTCTCTATTTACCTAATTTCTTCCACAGCACTGAGATGGGTACACACTTCAAGTTTCGAAATTAAGCCTAAACCACAATTTTAAAACACAGTTTTAAAAAAAATCTTATTTCCTCCTAAATAATTTTAAAAATCGATCGTTTTTTACACGGGTATGTCATACTTAATTGTAAAAAATCCAAGATAAAATGGCAGTAAAAAGTACTGGCACCCAGAATGAGTCGTAAAATTCATTTTACAATAAATTTTTATACCGTAATTTTTACAGTAATGTCTCTTTAATTACAGCGACTCACTAAATTTTACTGTAAAAATTACGGTATACCAAATTTTATGGTACCGCAAAATCTTTCGGAAGAAATGGAAAAAGTTCCGGCTGTCAAGGTGCCACTACTTTTTAGTACTTTGTACATTTTTTAAAATGGTCTGAGATTATGCATATAATTGATCTTTTATAAGGCAAAAGATAAGAATATTGAAATTATTTCCTTCTTCGATTGTTACGTTTAAACTCATATGATTATTTTCAAATAAAAAAGATAAATAACTTCAAACGAAACAACATAGTTTAAGTGTTTAATCTGCTTTCTATTGCAGTTAGGAATTAAAAGAAATAATAATTTAACGCATGATTGGCAGCCGGAGGCATTCTCAATAGCTGCATTTCTTATATTACTAAATTATTGTAACTCTCTTGAAAAAAAATATTTTGTAAATTTCAAAATCGAAAATAGATTCCCCTATTTTTCTTACGAAAAGAAAACAAAAACTTTCACAACATTTGCCTTTCTTACGTTTGGAGAAAATATTTGTTATAAAAATTTTATAACATAGACTTTATCCTCAATTGATCAGTAAATTCAGTTTATTTTCTCTATAGGCTCAAGTAGGAAATTTAGTAGTATTTTTTGGAGGTTACAGAGATTTAAATTTCGCCAAACCACATTCGCTTGAAATCCTTAAAGAAGCCGAAGTGGAACATGATTCTATGGAGATTGGAACGAATAGTAATTTCCTTCTTCAGCAGCGAGCTATTTCTCCTATTTCCGATTCAAAATTTCTCGCTCTCTCTTTTCTTCCACTTTCCTTTAAAGGGTCTTCTATTTCGCATATGGAAGGAAAGAAAAAGATACTGGTAGGAAATCTGTTATAGAAACTCTATATAAATTTATAAATTTGAATGAGATGGATATTTAGCTGTTACGGAAAAAGTAGCGAATGAATCAAGAAGTTTTGCTTTCATCCATTCATCCAATATATATATATATATATATGACCGGTAAAGTATAAAATGCCGGCAATATATATAATGCCTGATATTTTTAGGCAAAGTATGAAATATGAGAAGTATTACATACTTTGCCTAGGCATTATATATAATGCCTAAGCATTATATATAATGCCGGATGCTATTGAGGCAAAGTATAAAATAAACGTCCTGATGAGGTTATTATGCAAGTGATGTGCATGTTACTGTGAATGACCGAAATCGGTGGTTGTTGACTTTCACCGGTGAATGTTGACAATCACATATTCACGTTGGTGAATGTTCGAAATATTTATTACATCCGATTTGATATTAATTTTTGTGTGGAAATAATTACATTTATTCGAAATTTTAATACTTACTGACGATAGATTCGAAAAAACATCAGTGTAGAGTATACCGGACAAATGTATATATATATATATATATATATATATATATTTAACTCAAAATTCAGANATATATATATATATATATATATATATATACATAAAATGAGTGTCTTGCAGAAAAATAGCCACTAATTTACTTCATACTAGTAATACTTAATGCCAAAAAGTTTTCTTCTATTTTTTGGATTATTATTTTTAAAATTTAAATAAAAAGGGGCTCATCAACAATCTTTAAGGTGTGTGCGCTTGCTTAAAATGTTAAGTGTAAAATCAGAAATGATAAGCACACTAATATGTTTGACGAAACTAATGGCATAAGTAACTAAATAAAAATCGGCTCAGTGGCGACAAATTAAGTCGACATATGAATGAAACACAGAAATAGAGAATCAATCTTTTTTTTTCTCCCTGTTAGCAGAGATTGTCGTGCTGATGTAAATTATAAATATTTGAAGAATAGAAACATATCAGAGCTCGGCTATTAGATCGGGCTAAACCACGAGAGGTTTTCGTGGATCTTACCTCTATATTGCGAAATTGCTGATTAGTTTCACTTAAAAGAATTCTTCTTGAAGGGGGGTGTAACTTTGTCCCTTAAACAGATGTTTTCTTGTTTTCTGGATTCAAGGTTAAGAAGTTGAAACGTTGAAGAAGTTTATTACATCCGATTTGATATTAATTTATTCGTGGATATAATTACATTTATTCGATTACATTTATATATATATATATATATATATATATATATTTGAGGTGAAGAGGATAAATTACTAAAATACAATGTTTTTAAAAATATTTATTAGTTATAAAAAATTAAACTTTTTTGTTTAAAAGTCGGAAAACAAAAAAAGGAAAAGGTATAAACTCGTCATCAACTCACACAATTATATCCGCAAAAAAGTGTGCTTTCTAATATTGTGATTAATATAGCTAAATCAAAATAAAGCAAAGCACCAAAAAATTAAAACGAAAATAAAACATGATTTTCTTTTACCCAACATTAACAATAAAAGAGAAATTTTCTTAATTTCCTTAATTTTCCTCGTTAATTCCTTTTATAAATTCCTCTTTGTCTCTTTAAAATGTTATATATATATATATATATATATATATATATAAGCAAATTCTGTTCGTAGCATTAATTTTAACTATGCAGCCAATAAGTACAATGTACATTATAACAGTGTACATAATAATGATATATATGAAGTTTGTATAACTTAGCTCGAAATACTGATTATATATTTTCTCCTAAAAGTAAATAAAGAATAAAAAGAAGAAAAAAACTTAAATAAAGAATAGATTTTTTAAAAAATTTACATTAATATTAATAGTTAAATAACTAAGGATATTGAATACAGATAAATAGTTTCTTATCACTTTTAAAAAATAAACTTAATTTATATTTCTAGCTGGTTTCATATATTTAATTCAGAAAATATATCTATGACACTGCTTGTCATTTTATGGTTTTTTGGTAAATTTATTTTAAAACAGAATATTTTTACGATTTTGAAAAAACTTTAACGACTAAGCATTCTGTTTGACAAAACTTATATCTGAAAACTGCTTAATGCCTGAAACATTTCCTGATCTCTCAGATATAAGAAATAGCTTCTTCCTAAAATGACTGTAATTTTCTTAACGGATATAAAATTTTACAGCTTTCTTCTTCAGTAGATGACTTTTGACTTTCAGACGCACAGAAGTCATCACCAGCTTGCTTAAAATTTGATGTCCAAAGAGTTTCTAACTAAAAACTATAATGTTTCAAACAGTATTTTGTCAAGCTATAATGATTATTTTTTTAAGAGAACATCATTCAAGGTAGAAATGAATGTTTGTTTACTCATATGAATGTTGGATGAAATATAAATTGCTTTTTTTATTTATTTACAAAAAACAATACTGAAATAAAATCATTCAAAAAAAAAATTATTTGTTATTGCCTTAAATTCCACTATGCAATTTAAAAATTTAAATTTTTTGTGACTTATATGTATTTTTAATGCTGTTTAATAATTTTGGTTGTTTAATGTGTTTGATAATATTATTTAATTAATGTGAATTTTTAACGACTGCTTAACATCGACTACGAATGGAATATGATATACTTATACGATGTTCAGGAATTTTAAATTGATTAGATATTGATAAACAGAGAAAAGAATTAGTTATTAACCGTACTGTATAATATTGCTATTTCTCCAAAAGAAAACCATAATTATATTGTATTTTATTATAATTAAATTATATAGTATAGTATGTGACTATTCATTTGGTATTTTTTCCGTTTGCATAATAATGGTTTACCAGAAAATCTGATTTTCAAAATTAGTAAAAAATACAAGTCTGAAAAATAAACTTAATTGGTTTAAATGTCCTAAGATAACGTATCATTCAATCAAATTTTTCTACATTTATCAGTTTTACCACATTTATCAAATTTTATCATACATTATAAAACTATATTTTACCGTTAATTTTATCAAAGCGCTTGGATGAAAAATATGGAGCTTTTTGGTGTTGCCATAGAGACAGAAACACGGAAAATTTTACCATATTCTGGCAGTTGTTACCACATTGTTTTTGGTGTATGTTAAAAAATAATTAATAATTTTCATCAGTATAGTAAAATTTTTAAATTATATGTAATGGAAATTTTGATAATTGGGTTAAATGAATTAAAATAGCATTTAATAATTTTTTTTTGTAACTGAGGAACATCAAGTTTAATGCAATGTTTAAATCATATTTAATTATTTTCTATAATTGGGGACAAGTTTTTCTGAAACAATGTTTAATGATTTACTGCATTTACGTAATGATTTTTCAAAATGATATTTGATAGTTTTCACGTAAATGAGTGGTGATATGTTAGTGGCTACACTCTTAGAAATTTTTCGCGAAAAATGGTTAAATTACAATTCACTTAATTGTTTTAACATACTTACCATATTGTATAGAAAAAGTCAAATAACCATAAATAAGATGATATTCAAGGAGTTAACTGTGAGAAAAACAGTTTATTAACTTCTTTCCCTTAATACTGTTATACAACTGGAATTTTATCGCACCAACTATGCCCATCTAAAAAATCCAGTTAATTCCTTGCACATGTATACAGTGTGCCAAAAAAAAGGACCACCCTGAATAACCTTTGATCTAATGATTGGATCTTCACGTTCTGGGACTCTATCATAATACTCAAAAAGTTGAAATGTGCTACATGATAAGTCTAGACGATATTTTAAATAGCAAAATCAGACACAAAAGCGTTCTTTCTCAGAATAAACAACCCTTGTTTTCCGCGGATTAGAATTTTTGACCCCCAAAATATAAGGGGAAACAGCATTCTTGGAAATATGATCACTAAAGTTTTGTCTGGGGAATGGTCCAAAGTTTGGACCCCTTAATGATAATTTTACTTTTTGCGAATTTCGCTATATCTCGAGAACTTTTTAAAATTTTTTACACACAATTATGAAGTACTTTGTCCGAAAATGATTCCATGCAAAAAATAGCTTTAAGTAAATATTTATTATTTTTTTATTATTTTATTTAATAATGGTAGAAAACAATTTGAGTTGTAAGGTATCTAATTTTTTGCATCATGTTGAAGAACATAATTTCGCATTGCAAAATGCAAAATTTTAGCGAAGTTGGTCTAATAGTTCCTGAGAAATTTAATATTAAATATCTGACTTTTTTTAAATTCAATTTCTGAGGAATTCTCTAGTCGATTTCGCCCAAATTTTGTATTTTGCAATGTAAAATTATATTCTTTAAAAAGATGCAAAAAATTTTACACTTTGCAATTTAAATTGTTTTCGATTATCATTAAATAAAAAAATAAAAAAAATTGCAATTTATCAGTTTGCTCAAAATATTAAAATGTTCTCGGAATAATGCAAAATACACAAAATGTAAAATTAACATTAAAGGACATTAACTTTTGAGTGCAATTTTAGAAAAATAAAGCAAACCTAACAACAATGAAAAAATGAACGAAATTTCAAAAAAAATTTCTCTCGATCCAGAGGTATTCAGAATCGCTGCTTCCCATCATGTTGTAAAATGTTTGAAAATCTAACGTAACGTAACCAAAAGAGTATTTAATGTGAAAAAATGAATTTTACTGATTAATTATAATATTTTATTTGCATGATTTTATTTTATTTGTATAATTTTATTTTATTTGTAAACTAAGTCAACTTTATAGTAATAAAGCAAACATAACAAAAAAATAAAATTCGGGAAATTTCCAAAACTTTCTTGCAATCCAGAGATATTCAGAATCTTTGCTTCCCATCATGTTGTAAAATGTTTGAAAATCTAACGTTACGTAACCAAAAGAGTATTTAATGTGAAAAAAATGAATTTTACTGATTAATTATAATATTTTATTTGTATGATTTTATTTTATTTGTAAACTAAGACAATTTTATAGTAATAAAGCAAACATAACAAAAAAGTCAAATTCGAGAAATTTCCAAAACTTTCCTTTGATGCTGGGATATTCAGAATCTCTGCATAATATTATAAAATGTTTGAGAACCAAACCTAACCATACCCTAAAGAGAACTCAAAAATTTTGAGGAAGAAAGAGTGTTACTTATTAATAATATTCCTTTCTAAATTTGCTTTTATTTTGTAATTTCCGTCGCGGTTTGGAAGAGTTAGAAGATCGAAATGTGGAATTAAATTAACAGAGTAAACTGGATACTGCGTCATATTAGTATCATTTCTTAATTAACAAACCTTAATTTTATTATAAATTATGCTTGACAGAATAAAATTAAAAAAAAGAGGGAAGAAATATGAATAGGAAACACCTTGTCCGTGTAAACCAATAGGAAGAAAAAATAATGGAAGTACTAGGGAGAGACTGCAGAATCTCAGTGCCATATTGTGAAATGTTTGAGAGCATAACCTAACCATAACCTTAAGTGTGCTTAAAAATCTGAGAAAAAAAAGAATTTTACTTAGTAATAATATTTAATAATTAATTAGGTTTTATTTTCATTAACTCTATCGTGGTTTAGCGTAGATAAAGTGTGTAAAATATGGAATTAAAATTGCAGAGTATACTGGACACATACTGTGTCATATTAATATTATAACTTAATTAACAAACCTTAATTTTATTATAAATTATGCTTGACAGAATAAAATTAAAAAAAAGAGGGAAGAAATATGAATAGGAAACANGAGGATAGTCTACTTTACTCGTCTGTCAATTAGTACTAATAATATATTGGATTTTTTATTGGTTAAAAATAGTTAAGTAAAAACTGTTACAATTGACCCCACTCTCCCCTATACTGTAAAAAATCCACTATAAAATTGCGGCATTTAGTATTCCAGTACTTTTAACCTTAAAATTAATTTTTACAGTAAAATTGTATGGAATAAAATGGGATTTACCGTAGTTTTTATATACAGTAATATTTACTATAAAATCACTGAATCATCGTTACTAAATAAATACTACTATGAAAATTATGTAAGAAATACTGTGTCATATTAATATTATAACTTAATTAACAAACCTTAATTTTATTATAAATTATGTTTGACAGAATAAAATTTAAAGATGAGGTAAAAATATCACTAAGATACATCAAGTTCACATAATCCTGTAAGAAGAAAAAATAATGTAAAAATTACGGAAGCAAAACTCACGATACCAGTACTTTTTACCGAAATTTGTTTCAGAATGTTTTTAAAGTGTACTGTCTGTCTCTCACAAGGTGAGCCCCAGTCTTTTCTGACTGTGATCTCTCTGAGAGATCAAATCATAAATGTCAGATCAGAAGTGATAGTTGCCGCGAAGTGATGGAGCACTCGCCTTCCAATTGGGTACCGGGTTCGAATCCCAGCGATGCCTGGTTGGATTACCTCCCTAACTAGCCCTCTAGCTAACTGTGGGTTGTTTTCCTCTCCATATAGCGCAAATGGGATTAAGTTCCATCAAAAAGTCCTCCATGAAGGCAGATACCTCCCAATACTTGATCCAGAAGTTTTCTTGTCTTCTGGATTGGGTTCAAAATTACAAGGCAACGGGAGTTGAACGTTAGTTGTCATAATCCTAAAATTGGGTCTACAGATCAACAACGGTTATAAAAAAATGTATTGAATGTCACAATAGCATTGGTTTTTATACTAATTTGAATAATCAAGTTTATTTTTTTGTATAATTTTATATAAATAATTTGAAAAGAAGACTTCTAAGAAATAGCTAAATTATACATAGTATATTATAAAGGAAAGAATTGATTAAATATTTAAAATTATTTATTAACATTCTTTGATTCATTGTTTCCATTATTTTGAGAATGTTTATTTATTGGCATTTAACTTTGAATATAGTAATTTTTCCACCTTGCTAACTTATTGGTTGAATTGATTTGTTTACTAGCCCAGCTCAGCAACGTGTACAAAGAGTTGCGAGTCCGTGTAGACAACACAACTTGAAATAAAAAAATTTAAAAAAGTGAAGTACCACAGTTGTATATCAGTGATTTTGATTGGCTAGTTGTTTTAATTTTTTTTTCGACTGTGGAACCCTACATATTCGAGCTTCACGGCCCTAAATGTTCGAGCTTCAGACTTAGTGAAACAATTTCTTTGGAAAATCTGAGCACATTATTCAACGAAAAACTATTAATAACTTAGAAAATATCTAATAATCTCTATTTTATTTATTATTTTGAAAATATTAACAGGATGAAGTTTTTTTCTTTTATCGTTTTTTAAGTATTAGCCTATAAATTTGCTAGTTTGTCAGAGAGTTAAATTCACAGGCAACTAGTTGAGTCCTTAACTTGATTTAAATGCTTGCATAAACTGAAAATGAATTAGCAGAAATATGGTGTCCTGTAAAAAATGAAAAAGGAAGGTAAAATAAAAAAATAAGAGATAAAACATTGAGAACAATTATCAGAAGTACATACTTCTTCTTTGTTGAATTTGGGTATTTTCATTCGATTTGAAATCCTAATTGAACTTTTCCTCAATGGGTATCCTTTGCATATAATTCATTTGTTATTCTGTTATAGCTAAAAACGTTATTTTAAAATTTCTTCCTTCACAAGTATTTCACTTAAATATTTTCATAGAAATAACATGACCATTAAATAAACAACGGATTTTTAATTGGATACAAATTGAATTGCAGGTTTCGAAAAAAATTACTAGTTAATAAAATATTTCAAACTCTCAGAAACCATGTAACCCTTTCGTGGAACACCATTTGGGAACCGCTGGGGTAGGCCAACAAAATCTCTCGAATCATTCACCATCAAGTGCAGCGTCCATCCTGTGCTTGCAAAAATATTAATTGGAACGTAATTGACTGGAAGTAAGTCAATCGGTCAGATAAGTAACGATTTTAGTTGCTAAGGGCGATGTTAGGGTTTGTTCGCACACCCCACGATGCAATAAAACCTCATTGCCCACTGAGCACTTTTTGAGCCGGAGATGGAACTGTTGTGTTCTGTTTTCTCATTTTACAGAATTGGTCCTACCGTAAATATATAGATCAACAAATGAATATGTATGGCAATTTTCAGTCAGATTAATTATGAGTCAGATTGATCAGTCAAAGTGATTACACCAGAAAACTTTCTTGCAGTTTAATAAGTTCTAAAATTTATGACATTTTCCAAGATGATATTGTGACAAGTGACCCGACAAAAATTGCTAAAATTTTATAAATAAATTATATCACTAATCCAATAACTAAAAGTTTTCAACTTCTTTTAACTTTTTGGATGTTTGTTGACATCTTGAAAATGACGACTATATAATTTTTATGCATCTTTATACTGTTCTTTATTAAAGAACATTTTATTTTTCAAAAACAAATCTTAATTTATTCCATCCCTGTCTTATAAAGAAATATAAGCAGTTTTAATCAATTTTATTTAAATCAAGCAATTTACTGTGTGACTTGATGCATAAAAATGTTTACATTTGAAGAGTTTTGCTGTAAAATGCAATTTTCTTATCTTATGAAAATACTGATCAGATTTAGCTGCATTTAGACTACTTTTATAAGAATTACTCAATCAAGTACAAATAACTTTTAAAAACAAACAATTCATTGTAAGAAACGAAATGTAATGAAATATTCTCCGTAAAAATTATGATTTTGCTGAACAATTAAATTTATTTTAAATTAATGTTACATTTTTTCTTCAAAATTACGAAATTTCTTTAATAACTGTTTGTTTAATCTAAGATTTAAATATTCTCTTTATTTAAATTTTCTTTAGCTTTTATTAAAAATTTTAAACATGAAATTTATTGATTTGATAAAAACTGCTAGCAACAATGCCAAATATTTAAATACAGCACATTTAGAAACGAAAATGATTTTTCAATTAAGTAATTTTTAACGAAAATTTAATTTATTTGATCTATTTATTACTCTACGATTTCCATTGTTACCTAACTTTACATAAGTCACCCATACTAAATGAAATGAAAGTATGCCGATAACTTGTTAGTTTCAATAAAAACTAATGGGCTGCGTCACCTGCTCGCTAACTCTCGCCAACCCCCGAAAATTGCTACGCAATCTTATATGGTTTGCTTCGCAAACCAAGCTCGCTTCACTCGCTACTAACTTAGGTACATTGCAAATGCACAAAATTCTAAGAATTCAAAACAATCATTCAAATCCATATAAAAACTTTTTTTTGAAAAAAAATTACATCTTTTTAGTAAATACTAAGTCATTAAAATAAATTTGAATTCAAATAAATGACATGTAATTCGTTAAACCTATTAGAAATGTGCTATAGTATAATTCTTGATATAAATCAAAAATCGTCAAATGAATTCGTAACATATAAATTCGTGAAAAAAAAGCGATTTCAACAAAATACTAAAAGAGTGATCTATCGACAAACACTACTCACTTCCGCCTAGCTTAATAGTATGAGATTGCCGCAGCTGATGCTCTCTGGATATTTCAGGTTCCGTTTTTAAAAGCGCTATATGTTGAGCCACCTCAGCTAGATTTGGTGACATTTTTAGCGGCAATCATTGGTCGATTCGCCGTGTAAGAGAAATAGTAACGTAAACAAAACAAAGCAAACGTTGCCATCGGTGGAAAAGAAATATAGCCAAAATTTGGGAGCCACGTAAAAAAATTATATATATTAGATTAACGTCAATAATGATTGACGATTTGAAAACTTCTTCTGAGAAAAACTGAAGCAGATATAAACGTGCTGAATGTAGATAGAAATGTAAATGTACTTTGCAAACTGAGTACTACAGCTTACAAAAATAATTTATCAACTCTTAGTCTCAATATTAGTTACAAAGTTTTGATGAAACGATAGCTTTACTAACTAAGCAAAACTGTAAATCAGTATTATTAAGATGAATTACCATGTTCAGCAATTAAACGATGCGGCCTGAGAACAAACGTAAATAGTACACATATTTCAGTTTAAATGGAATCAACTGAAGTATGTAGCATTAAACACTGTCTATAACTTCAGCAGCGCCATCAGTTAAAGAGATTTCTAACTAATTTTTGAGGTTTAATGAATAAAAAAATAGTTTCCTACGCAGAATGCAGCAAATGTTTCATTTTTGTTTTCTTTTGATTTCTTTGATCTTATTTGGGCACAAGCTATTCAATTAAATTGAGTGAAAAAAATGAACCAACTGAATTAGTGCCTGAATTGAATTACATATTACATATTTTAACTATTACATGTTACATATTTTAACTATTACATATTACATATTTCAACTATTACATATTACATATTTTAAAAGATTACATATTTTCATATACATATTTCAAAATATTACATATTTTCATCTCATTTGTAACATTTTCATTTCCATACCAAAGTTCTTTTGTAACTTTTAAATTATATTTCAGTGTACATCAGCAATTTTATAAATGAATTCATTTCATCTGTAACATTTTCAAATGTACACTTGCATTCTTACTAACATAGTATTTTATTTCCTTTCATTATTATGTATATTTTCGCGATCTATTCCTTTTACTAAAATTTCAATACACGCTTCTCAGCTGTCATTACATTATTTTATTCCTATTTTTTATATTTACTTCTCGCAAAAGCTATTTGAAAACACTTTAAAAATAGTTCGCGCATTTCGTTTTGTGAAAACATATCAGATTGTTCAACAAGACACTAAATAATGATTCCTTCCATTTCATTTTCAATATCAAAAGATACGGAACATAATAAAAAAATATATATATGGTTTTTATCCTATGTAAATTTAATGAAGAAATTTTCATTCAAAGAATCGTGCAACAATATTCCGCTTGCGCATTTTTGAAAAAAGCAATAAAAGTATTATTTTCAAAAAACATTATTCAATTTCGAAAAACATATATTCAATTCAGAGTTACAAGATTACATGAAGTTTTATTTACAGATGCTATACATTTTTATGCAGATTAGTTATGTTCCCTAACTGTTCACACAATGCTCTTCTACCTTATAAAATATAACTATTCTATTGCAGATAGAACTATCATAAAATGTAACTATTCTATTGCATAAATAATTGAGTCACTCAATGTATCTATTGATACACTCAATGTATACTGTTGTTTACTGAGCATGCATGCAAAACATTTTATTACTCTCTAAAATGTACAATTCTATTCGATAATGACACCTATTATTTACTAGTTATGTTAGCATTGTTATATATTTTATTATAAGACTTATTTTATTTTTATTTCGCCGTCTATTCAGTTGACTCCCAAAGTTTCACTGTCTATAAAAATTTAGAAAAATGGAATTCATGTGTCTTACAGGCTCTTTTTTGCAACCTTACTGAAGCGTTTTAACACATATAATAAAACTGTAATTTTATTGTTAATTTTACCAAACTTTTTACCAAAGCACTTAGGTAATAATAATCGTGCTTTTTGATGTTATTATGGAACCAGAAACTCGGTAAATTTCATCATATTCTGGAAGTTTTAATCATAATTTTTTTCTCAGTGCAACACTCACGAAATCCTAACTATAACATTGCTTTTGTAGTTGAGCAGTAAAATCTGCTCGCTATCGCCTGAAAGCATCGCTTCCTTGACACCACAAAACATGGAACTTCATTTCGCCCAGTTACAGTTGAAAGCGATGAACTAGATCATTTATTTGAAAACGACAATAAATTAAAAAGCGATGGGTGATCTAGTTACGCCACTGATGCTTTTTCTGTTTCGTTTTTGGTATGATGTTCTTTTTTGTTAACACTGTTATGTTTAAAATAATTAAAAGTTGCTAAGTTTTAACGTTGGTATTGGATGTTTTTTTTTAAATAGAATTGTGTTTTCATCAGTTCTAGTTCATTTTTTAACAGTTACTCTGTTGTGTCACGTGTTACCCTACAGATAGTTCACTCGTTTTTCTGCCATTTTCTGGAATTATTAATTCCTTTACATCAACAATCAAACTTATTAAACTATGCAATTCCAAAAAATGATTCCAATAATACAACTTATAAATATCAGACTATTTTTTATTTAAATATAAAGTTATTATACAGCAAAGAATTTCATGAAAGATGATGAATAGACGTTTATTCCACAGTCTAAGTAGCGCTTATGCTGTGTAAACTAGTTTTTGGTCTATTTTTATCAGTGAAAAATTTATATTTATTTTAATTCATGATAAAATATTTCCATGTTAAATTTCTAAACTTAAAAACATACGAATACCATAGTTTTATAAGTTCGTAAGTCATTACTAAACGAGATTAAAGCTATTTAAAAAGAAAATTATTTGGTGAAAGCTTTAGTTTAATTTTACTAGACTCTAAGAAGGCGAAAAGGAATGCAATCACGTAATTGGATTTTTTCGAATTCTTCTAAAGGTGTTAAAATCAACAAAATTATCGCACTTCTCTTTGTACTCTCTTTTTTAACAAAGTTTTTTTTTCTAGTTTGCAGGAAGTCGTTCATCAAAGCGAAAAAGAAATAAAATGATTTCTTTTTTATTTTCCTTCTTTTAACGATCGTATTGTTGAAATCACAATAAAAAAAATTTCGAGCTTTCAACCACTAGTTAGTGATAAATATTGTTATAATGAAGATAGTTAAGATATGCCTAAAAATGTATGGTTTATAGTTTGAAAGAAGCTAGTTATTCAGTTATAGCTGAGGTCAAAGTTGATAATACTGAAAAAAATGGATATCAAAGCAAGATATTTTGCTACATCGTATAAAATGGTGTATAGGTGACACAATTATGTGTTGAAGTAAACTGAATACATTTTTGAGTACGGAACTGTAGTTAGAGTGCTAAGTATTTCGTAAAATTGAAAAAATAACAGCTTTAAAGAATTTTAGCAAATATAAATTCTTGTCATTTAAACGAAATGTTTTTGCTATAAAGTCATAAATTGATTGTAATGCGCATGAAAATATGTGCTTTCAGGAAAGAAACAAACAAAAAGATGAAAAAAATTAATAGATAAAGCAAAAGCAGTTAAAAAGTAAATAAAATATACTTTAAACATGCATTGCAGAAAAAAAGAAGAAAAAAACTATATATACTGTATAAAAAAAAAACTATTTCTCCTCAACACCAAAAATGGCGTCAACTATACGTCTAAGCTTTTTACAGTGAAAGTTACACTGAATAGACTTGCATCAAAATTAAATACATTATTTTTAATAGCTTGAAGCGCTGTAAACAAACAATAATTAGGAGAAAATTTTTTTTACCAATGCCCATCTGATTAACACTTGTCAGTCAGGTAGTAGTAGGTCACCGTTGCTTCCACAGCATGGACAGACAGTACAGAGAATGAAAGAGCATGCAAGCCTTGTCTGCGATTTAAACCCTGGACTTTCTGCGCAGTCCGGTTGGCTTAGGCGAAAAAATTAAGAAGAAATAAATCAGTGCATTTAAATTGAATATATATGTTACTGGAAATAGATAAAATCACCAAATTCTATAGAATTCTTGGTGTTTTTAGGCAGAGTGTGAAATATCAGGACTTTCGAGTAAATTTTACCAAGGCATTATAAATAAAACCTACACATTCTATAGAATAAAAAAACTTTTCAGGCAAAGAGTGGAAAAAAGCTGAAATAAAGTTATTGTTTACAAGAAAGTATATAAAACTGAGGAAGGTGAAATTAGTACAAAAAGGTCACATAAAGATATAATTAATTTTCAGCTCATTAATATTAACTTTATCTAGGGCACTATGGCCAACAAAATAGGCGAGGGAAAATATAAAGTTAAAGATAATCCCGGAACCAAGAGGAAGAATTGATCGATAGCTTTATGGTATATGAAGGTAATGTATGAAGCGTCGTAATTCTATAGAATGCCTAACGTTTTTAGGCAAAGAATAAGATGTTATGGCTAATTATAACTAAAATAAATAAAAACTATTTTTTCAGTAATACTTATTGGTCAACGTGGGCAAAAATAGCTAGTATTAATCCACCATTGTTTACTATATTTAAGAAAATTACATCATGCAAAATGTTTATGTTGAAGAGTATGCAGACATTAAAGCGTACTTTTTCTGGATAAAAATCTTTACGTTTTTCAAATTATTCTAATTTTTGGCTTTTAAGCTGAGCCCAATATCATGAAATATTGTTTTTCAGGGTTGTTATAACGATATTTTAATGTTGTTTTTTTTTACAATATTTCGTGACTACTATGCTTTGTAATAAATATCATTTATATAATTGGAAAAAAAAATCAATAACACGATCTTATTCAGCAACGATATGTATCGTTAATGATAACAATTCGAGTTTTATCAATAATAGTTATCGAATACAATATTTCAGAGAGTGATAGTAAATTTCCGTTAAATAACAAAAGCAGAACCAATGCAAAAATAATGTCAATTGATTGAATTAGATAACACAACATTACATAATGTAATATCGATATTGGAATGATATATCGAGATATTAAATTTCTGTTAGCTCCCTGTACTACTTTCAAGCATAAAATTGAAAGAAGTAGATGATTAATAAGGATAGTTATTGCGAGTTTAAGATCTTAAAAGTAGTTTTTACTTCTGCTTTATTTCTGAAACTAGAATAATCATAAATCAAAATTGCTATTTCATTACTTTTAAAATAAAGCATCTAAAAGATAATTCTTCGGAAAAAAATATTTGTAATCTATTTCTCATCATTAAACAAATTTTTAATTGAAAATTGACTTTTTGCATTCTTTTAATTTATGTAATTTCAAATCCGTAAATCTAACATAATAACAAAATAGTTCGAGTAATACCTGATTAACAAATACTCAAAATTTTTTCTAACATGTTTTTTTATTAAAAAAAAGTATTTAAATTTTAGAAAAAGAATTTTGATTTTTTTTAAACATTTTTCTTTAATTGTAGAAATTCATTGTTTATTTACAGTGTTTGGGTATGGTTAACGGAAAGTAATAAATAAATTTTTCTTTACTTTGAATTAAATATTTGTCACTCTTATTTTAATTTTTGACAAAATTATCATGTTCTTAAATTATTGGCTCAACTTCAAAGAACTCTATTAATTTATGTTTGGTAAAAATATAAGCATACAATAAAATAAAAAATTTGATACATTAGTTTTCTGCATCTGAATAATGTGTCAGAATTTAACTCCTTGTTTTCTCCTGCGGCGAAATTTTGGCACTGTTCCAAAGGGCTAACCGAAGATCTATCAGTTAATGCAAACATATTTATGTATTTCGTAACTTAAAACAGTATCTCTCACTTTTGTTATAAACAATGCAGTGTAGTTTTTCTTTCTAGATATCAAACTATCTGCATTTTTTCTTTTATTACTATATGAGAAAAAATCTATGATATCAATCATAGTCTTACTAGCCTAGTTGAGAATATTAATTACTCAAAAATATAACAAATAGGTTTGTCAAATAATAAGACTCCTGGGTTCTCAGATAATTATAAATGCAATTAATTATAACCAAATTAAAAGCACAATAAAAATAGGATTTCCAGTTTTATACTTCAAAGCTGCCAACTGATGTTTTTAAATGCTGGCAAATATATTAAAATATATTCAATCTTCTTTTTAAAAAAGTTTAAATAATGACAACTTCGAAATTTTTGCCAACTTGGCAAACAAAAAGATTTTTATAATGGTCGCAAGCACTTAGTTGATTAAAAAATTTATTTGTAACAGAACGCACAGACACATAGAAAGATGGAGAAGAGATAAAACAACCATAATTTTATTACTTTATCCTCCTTGACTTATATATTTTTTTAAACATTTCATGTAGTACTTACTTCACATTGTTACAGCTAAAGTTATGATAATTACCGGAAACAAAATATTTACTTCAGTTAGACAACTTTAATTAATACTTACTTTACATTGTTATAGCTAAAGTTTTGATGATTAACGGTAACAAAATACTTGCTTTGCTTAAAAAAAACTCGGTTTATTACTTACTTTATATTCTTAGAGGTAAAGCTGCGATAAAGAGGTAATAAGGAGGATAAATAACTTTATTAATTTATCTTCCTTAGCTTTTAATTTTTAATCAACATTTAATGCAGTACGCTTTACATTGCTATAGCTTTAGTTATGATAATTACCGATAACAAAATATTTACTTCAGTTAAACAACTTTAATTAATACTTACTTTACATTGTTATAGATAAAGCTGTGATGATTAACGTTAAGAAATATTTGCTTTGCTTAAGAAACTCCGATTATTACCTACTTTATATTCTTAGGGATAAAGCTGCGATAATTAATGGTAACAAAACATTTGCTTCATTTAAACCTCTCTGATACTTAGTTTACATTGTTTAAATTAAGCTGTGATAATTAACAAAAATGAAAATTTTTTTTAATGATCTTGCACATGAGTTAGGTAAAGTAGCAATTATGAACATAATACTTTCTGCATTCCCTATAATGATTCATTGCGATAATTTATATCATTTATATCATTAGTAGCATTTATATCATAAACAGATTTAGTAAAGTTCATCGAAGCAAATTTGTTCTATGAATTATTAGTTTAAAAACATTTTGATAACATTGTCAATGGCGTAATTTTGATTAAACCTTCCGCTTATGAACTTAAGAATTAGAAAAACCAAAGAATTGAGCGAAGAACACAATATAAGTTAAATAATATAAAATGAGTTAAATTCATTTATAATTATTTACAAAAGAGTTGATTAGTGCTTCCATTGCTTTTTTGAATTCACTTGCTTAACATAGTAAATAAAAAAAATTTAGTTCGTTTAAATTTATTGCGCTATATATACTTATTTTAAAATTTGTTAAAAAATATATATATTATAAAGTTTGTCTTTTTTTTTTGAAAATGTTGATGTCATGGTAAAGCTCAATAATGTTGATATAATGGTAAAGCTAAAGTGAGAAATTCTAAAGGCTATTTAATCTAAGTTTATACAGTCTATTTTACACACTTGAAAAAAACAATGCATTAAACTTATGCAATATTAAAATGTTTTATGACTTCGGGAAATATTTTTTAATTAAAAATATTTTTGAATTTACAGTCATTTATATAACATTACGTACCACTCTCCAAACATTAATCATATTTTTCAAGAAAATATTTTCCCACTTCTTCCCTTTAAAATCACAAATACATTTCTTAATTACATTTCTGTTTTTTTAACGAAGCTCCAATTGCCCTCGAAAATGTAATGTAAGCATTTTTATGATATTAATTTTCGATTTTTTACTGAAATTGCCCAATTTTTATTTAAAAAGGAAAAAAGAATGCGAAAATAAATTATCAAAACATCAAATTAATTTATTTTATGACTAACAATTCCATTTATTAACTCATTAACTTCTGCTCACCAGGAGTTCATTTCCTCCTTCTCTATAAATATTTATTTTAATTCAGCCTTTGAAAATGTTTGTGTTGAGAATGAGTATTTGAGAATATATAATATGAAACGGCAGACTGTGTTTATATCAATCATACATAATTCCCACTTATGACCTAGTTAAATCCATCAAATGGAATTTCCTCGTAAGTTAGGTAATCCTATTTCGGTTTAAAGGAAATCTTTCCTAATGAGCAATGAATGAATAGATGGTTAGAATTGAATGTCATATTCATCTGCGGCGCAAACTTTATAATATCGATACAAATGCGATTATATAAACTAAGTCTGGTCAGAATTCTATAGACTATACACTGAAGCAAATAGCATGGTCAAAACTACAGAAATATGGTCAAATTTGCCATGCTTCTGGCACTGGGGGAACATCAAAATACACCGCAATCTTCATAGCACGATGGTACATATATTTCAAAATTATAACTTTGCTTCATGTGCAAGGCACGTAAACTGCTGCTATTATTTTACTTGGCGTAAGAATTTCGAAAAAAAATGTTAACTGAACAAAACAACCTCCTTCCGTGGGGTACTTATTTAAGAAATATGAACCTTTTAAGAAATTTATAAGGAGAAAATATTACTCATATTGAAAATTACGCTTTATAAGACATAGTAGATTTTATACACCACGCAAGTGTTTTGAAATGAAAAATACTTCATTCTTATAAATATGTTATAAAGATACTTTTTTAAATATAACATTAGTTTATGAAAATATAACATCTGAGTCATGTAACAATATACCCCAATGAATTTCATTAAAGTTACTATCTAAAGCGAAATATGTTTCCTTTACTATATGCATAGTTGTCACCAGTTTTAAATAAAATACATTTTTAAATACAAAATTGTAGTTATCGTCCAGAAGTTTACATCAAACTGGCAAAATAACAATTGTTTGAAATGATAAGTGCAAATGTACAGCTGAAAATGTGCTTGATTTTTTTTAAGTGAAATGTTTTTTGCAGAAGAAATCATACATTGATTCTAATGCGCATGAATATATGTGTTACCTGTAAGTAAATAATGAAAAAATAAATAAATAATTAAAACTATAATGTGACTGCTTGCACTCTAAAAAAAAGTTAGTTTACTTCAGCACCAAAGTTGGTGGCAACTACGCATTGAAAAATAAAAATCTAACTTTCGACGATTCAACAATCCTTGAAATATATTTCGTTAATTTCGAGAATCATTTTCTCATGAAATCAAGTGATTTGTGACGAAACACGCACTTTTAAATGTATGACGGAAATGCTCCCCCAACTTAAAACTTCATCGTAGTGTATTGTGTGCATTGTTAACTAGAATGGCGACTGGACCATCGAAAATAAGTGACGAATAAAACTATTTGGCTAGTATGGTGGTCAAGGAATCGGTTTTGTACCAGGAGAATCCCGGACTCGAATCTCGCTTCGAGGACAGTAGGCGTAAATTATCCATCCATTCTGTCTATTTTTCTTGCAACATTGATCCAATAATAAGGTTCCCACGATAAAGTTATTATTAGGAATGTTAATAACTTAAAGCACATAAAGGGTTTTTATTTTTTATTTTTGGAAAAAAATGCAATAACAAAATTTTTCTTTAATTTTGATGAAATTCGCTTCCTTAAAGAAATGAATGATTCGTCACTTTGACGAAATTTTTTCTCTGAGAAAATACCACTAAACGGTTTCGTCAAAGCGTTTCGTGGTATTTGAGCTTCCATTTTGCACAGTGCATATACTAAATTTTTATACTCTGTGAGTACTAAACGCTGAAACAAATATAAAACAATAAAAGAAATTAATAAAAAAAAAATAATGCAAAAATCAAAATAGTTTTAAAATAAACTTCTCAACTTAAAAGATTTAACTTAGAGAGTAAAGCCAATTAATTTAATGCTCTAGTATAAGCTTCCTTTTAACAGTGTTAAACTATCTCTTATAAAGTGGGCCAATTGCCTTTGAAAAAGCATAAAATTAATCTTTATTTCAATTCCAGACCAAATTTAGTAGGACATAAAACATGTCAAGAACACGCTTGTTTTCGACAACGGAACATACAACTCACATTTGATCCTTTGTCTCACTGGGGATAGTTAAAAGAAAATGACCATTTAGCACTAGTCGTTGAAAGACACTTAAACTCTACGTCATTTAACAGAAATAATTCCATTTAAGCGGAGTTTGGTGATTTCTCTTACATTTATTTCGTAGGATTTAATGAATACGTCCAAAAGTATCAAAAGTATTACAATTACAATTAGCTGCCATTTTATTAACAATGCATTTTATCGTTACACAGTTAAGATTGTTAACAGTTCGTTTTCACTGAAATCTTGTACTTTTTTAAAAAAACAAATTGTCAAAAGTGTCAGGTAGAATAAGATGAATAGACAAACATTTCCGATACATAAATGTAAAATATTCGATTCCATATTACATTTTATTCTAAGAAACTTATTTATTAACAGTCTTAAACATATATTTCATTGCATGGGAGCAAAGAATTTACATCTAAATGTATAACTGCAGAAAAGAAACATCAAATTTTTCAACCTCTAACTTCTCTTGAATTCTTTTCCAGCATTTAATTTTATTTCATATTTTGTTTTATTTTATTTCAATTTAATTTACTTTATTTTATTTATTTATTTATTATTTTTGTCCTGGGTTGCATGAGATTTTTCAAAAGACCTTAGATACTTCCATACTGCAGATTTCAAATCTTCAATCTGTTTCTCTCTCCAAGATATAAATATTTTTTAAAAATGAAATTTTTAGTCTGTTTTTTATTAAAAAGAACGTTATAATTGTAGCTTTAAAACGTTTTAACTAAAGCTTTAAAAAACGTTACATATAACGGGAGAACACATAAATGTAACGATTACCTTCTAGGGAATTTAGGCAAAATTATCAGGATTAAAATTGCACAGAGCCCATGAGAGAACATGCCCGAAAATGCAATAATACGCCACTAAGGGAGCTACCTTATTAAGAACTACTTTTTCGTGTGCATCTGAACAAGTCGTAATAGGGAAGCACAGCTAGCCACGTACGACATTTCCGGTGATGTGTTCCTATAAAATTTGAAACCTGATGATATGCCGAACTACCCTAGAAGATTACCGCAGTATATACGCAAACCCTACTACAAACAACGTTTTTGAACTCTTACATTTCGACAAAAAATAGACTAAAAATGTTATTAAAAAAATCTATATATTTAGAAGCAAATTTAATTTCAGATTTGAACTGCCCTCTCCCGAATTCGGTAAGATCAAGTATTTGTATGAATACAACAAAAATTTTTTGTATTTATTAACTCAGTGTAACTAACGGAAAAATCAAAAAATTAAACGATTAAAAGAGTATATTAAACGATTAAAAGAGTATATAAAAAGAGTAATTAAAAGAATATATCAGTTGGATAAGATCTATTTCAGGCTTGTTTATTATAATTTTTTTTTAAATATTTAAATACAAATTAATGCCAAATGTACTAAAGATTGCAAATTCCTATTGGGAAAATATTTGCAGTAATTTTTCTATTAATTATGGGCAAAGTATTTTTAAAACCAAACAGATAAAAAATAAAAGATATTTTAGATTTTTCACTCTAAATAAAAGTTAGAACTATTCAAAATTTCCTGAAGTTCCCCTCGGGAACTTTATCCTGCTCCCTTCTCCATTCTTAGAAGCGAAACGTTCGAAAATAATTTTATAGAATCGGCAAACATTTTAATAAACATATGTTATTTCCTAATTTAACATGAAATAAAAATTAAACAGATTTTACATTGTTAATTTTGATGTATACAAGATGTTCTTATTGCATATATAAAAAGTACTGTAAAATACTAATAGAATTGTCGTAACAAATTTTTAATTCTTTAAATTTAAATTATGAAAATGTTATAACCATAGGCGCAAACGTGAACAATCGTTATCAAAAGATTTTTTTAATATTTCAGCGTATATTAATCTTCATTTTAAAAATTATATGTTAAATTATTCTATGCACGCTTATCAATAATTCAAACATAATTAAATAAAATATATTAATTAACAATTATGCTTTTAAGCTTTGGTGAAGTAGCTTCATTTTTAAAAAAATGTTAATATTTTAAATATTTTAATACAGCCACTTTTTGAAATGTTTCCAAATGACCGCACTTTGGCTTATATAGCATATCAGTCCTTTCATGATTTTTTTTAGGTTAAAATGTTTTCCAGCTTTTAAGATCAGTATGTAAGTATATTATTTTTATGAACATATTACAAAATAATCAATACATCTACCCACTTAGAATTTTCATTCCAAAATTACGGTAAAATAATCGGCAGCAGTCTCTCCATCCAATTAACTGTAAAGTTTACAATAAAGAATATTTTTTTACCTTTACGGTTTTTAAACCGTTTTCAACTTGTACGGATGTAAGACAAAACTACATAGTTTTCAACCATTTACAACTAGCATGGCTTCAAAACCGTAAGAAATAAATTTAACTGGACACAGGAGCTAAGCATTTCGATAGGTAATGGGCAATAAAGAGTGCAGAATAGTGGAAACTCTTCATGTGTTGAAGGGAATGGAGTAAATCTTGTTGTGCCAATGATGGGACTCGAACTTCGTTCCATCGGTCATGAAAATGAAAAAGTAGCTCTCGGTTGTTATATGTACCTAGTTGCTGGGTTCTAAGTCACTTCATTAGGTGGACCTAATTATGAAAAAAATCAGGCTGTTTAACCGTGTTAGGTGAAGTAGTTAATAAGTAGATTTTATCCTCATTAACAGTTTGATTACCAAATTATTTATAGTTAATTGACTGTTTTGTTTGACTATGGTAAATAACAATTAAATAAATTTTTATCTAACCATTTTTTGTGAGATATTTTAAACAGTGCATCACGAAGGATAAAGCTTGCCAATTTTTAAATTTGAATGATGAGATTTAAATTCAGTTTTATCACTAGTTTCATGCTTCAACAATTATGCTTTAAGAAATAATTTCAAATCCTGCATGCTTCCTTTTTGCTGTTTAAAATGTTTTACAAAATAAATCCATCAATTAAAATTTTTTCTATTATAATTGGAATGAAATTTCTAGTATATTCCTTCTATGCAATTTTTGTGAGGAAAAAATTGAGACATCATTAATCGTTTTACAACCGTTATTCATGATCACAGCTCCAATAAAAATGTTATAAAATTTCTTTTCAGAAAATAAGCAAAAGTTTGTTTATATATTTTTGTTTGTTGTTAATTTTAAAAAATAAACTTAAGGAGAATATATTATTTTTTACTATAATTTAGGAAAATACCCCACAGTCTTTTTATCAATAAATTTTAAAGAAGATAAAAGTCACCATGTCAAGCTTCAAAAAATAAAAATATTACTTTCTCCGATGCCCAATTGCGAAAAATAATTTTTCAAAAAATGTCCGTCATTAATATCGTCTTCGATCTCATTAATTTACTCTGTAAAAAATACTTTCTTTCGCCGATATCAGATATATTTATCTGTATTTTTTTTTATAATTGGAAATTCATTGAGGTTTAATAACCTTAGTTATAATTGCATTCAAAGACAAACTTTAAATCAAGAATTTTCTGTTTATAAATAATGACATAAATATTTTGACATATTAAGAGTTTATTAATTGTAAACTAAAGAACTTGATTTTGCAGATGACTTTTTTTCTTTTTATAAGGAACATTCGACCCAATTTCAGGTTTACGACTACTAATGTTCAGCTCTGTAGCTCTGTAATTTTGAACCTAATCCGGAAGACAAAGAAACTCCTAAATCAGTATCCCCAGAAGTAGGATTTGTTATGGGAACATGGAGGGTTTTGTGAAGCGACAGAATTAACATGCATCAATATGCATTCAATGCATTAACATGCATCAATATGCAAACATGCATTTACTGCACCATTAAAACCATTTACTGCACGGGGAGTCTTCGGTTGGCGGGGATCGTACCCGCGACCTCTTGGACATGGGCCCAGTGCTCCAGTGCAGATGAGAAATACTTATCAGTCAACATCCTTCAAGACATGCAAACAAACATGAACATTCTAAACGTAGAAAACAAAAATTGGGGCTTAATATCATCTTCTTCTTCTTCTTCTTCAGCACGACAGCCCCTTACAGGCCTTGCCTGCCTCAACCACGTATACG
The DNA here is from genome assembly GCF_043381705.1 of Parasteatoda tepidariorum. Lineage (NCBI taxonomy): Eukaryota > Metazoa > Arthropoda > Arachnida > Araneae > Theridiidae > Parasteatoda > Parasteatoda tepidariorum. Next base: position 39,850,478 of record NC_092209.1, on the reverse strand, counting down.
CCTCCTATCCATGGCGACTTTTTTCCAGTTGTTAATCTTTATTACTTTGAGATCTTTCGTAGTGTCATCCAGCCATTTAGTTGGAGGTCTTCCTCTGGCCCGAGATCCAGAAGGATTTTTAAAGGTGGCGATTCGTACTGCATTGTTTTCTGGACCTCTCCAGACATGGCCAAGCCATCTTAATCTACTCGGATGACCTGCACTATCTGTGGCTGTCCGTAGAGTCTATCTAATTCAAAATTGTATCTGATTCCCCAACAGCCTCTTTCCTGTACTGGGCTAAAAATATTTCTAAGGACTTTCCTTTCAAAAACACCAAGAGTACTTAATATCAGTCAAAATAAAACTAAAATTTTTAAAATTAATCTTAAACAATTAAATGGCATATTTTTAGAAAATAGTAAACTGGAAGAGATAAGCAGTTTTACGTATCTTGGAAGAGGGAACAACAAAGGAGGAACTGATGAAGATATTCTAAATAGATTAAGCAAAGCCCGAAGCAGTTACATTATTCTCAATAAATTCGGGGAAAGTAAAAACACATTTAACTTTAACATGCTAAATTTGCAGAAAAAGGAGACATAAATGTTAAAAGTACATAATAAATTTTACGTTAGAAAGAAATGTGATTTTAATATTTCAAAAATACATTGAATTAAATGGTTTAAGAGTAACAATTTTTAAGGAATCAATTATTTCTGGAAATAAAGTGAACATAAAGTTTCCTCAATTAGAAAAGAAAAAAGTGCTTTCAAAAATGTCATTTTTTATTAAATCAAATCAAATTTCCATCAATCTAATTTTTAAAAAATCAAAACTCATGAAATCAACATTTTATAGTTAATAAATCTTCAAAACTTCTCGTATCATTCTTCGCTTACCATTCATTAAGTCATAAAATTTATTCATAAACTTTTATCATAAGATAGAAAAAAAATCTTATACATCAATTACAAAAAATTTTGAACGAAAACTACATTCAGAAAACTGGCTTACTCATTAAATAACCATTTTTAAACAAAAGCATTTGTATACAAGAATCTCCTCAATCAAATTTGCTGCATCATAAAACGTGTTAGATTTGAAGCCACTACTGGAATGCAGCCACTTTAGCAAATTGAATAAGTCAAGCAAATATGCCATAACACTCTCTTTTTCAATTTTACTATGAAAATGGATTTAAATAGATCAAGTTCTAATGGGGCTGCTCCATCAATTTTTGAGAGAAATAAGATTATTTGATGTGAATTTACGAAAACTTTCAAAGCAATTTAATTTATTTTGCTATCAAAAATACTAATTACTCTGTTTATGTCACTTTTACATTAAATAGTAATGGTATCTTAATTCAGTGATATACTTAGTAGTTTTAAGTTATATTTAAGTATTTTTTAAGTTAATAACAAATTACCATTTCCTTAATAAATACTGTCAAATATTTGTTTTTGAAGATATGTGTCATTTATTACAAAGGCAATTTTTAATAGATTTAAAAAATATCCATTTGTTTAATTTTAATAAAACGTAAAATTTACATAACTACAATTCTCTCCCGCTATAGCGTCGGCTATTCACTTTTATCACCAATATATAATTTCTCTTGTACTGAGTAACGACGATGTAACGCATGTCTGATCAGATCATTACATAAACTAGTAATGACAATGGACTTAACTAGGGCTCTACATAGTACAGTATTTAAACCAATAGGACTCGTATTGCCGGAAACTAAATCTGATTTCCATGTGCATTATTCATATCTTGGCATTTTCAGGATATGAATTATTGTAGAACACAACCCTATAGGATACATAGAGTAGTATTAGATTCAGGCAAAATGCCATAAAATCTAGCATAATAATTAATTGTTCCTTAAACAAAGAACATATATATAGTTAAATGAATAATCTCAAGAAAATAAAGTGATAAAGAGAATTTAAAAAAAATTTGATTCAGAAATATGCAGTTGGATATAAAATTCGCCACGTTTCAAGCACTCAAAAATAGGCACCTATTGTCAAGACTTGCCAGACGTGAATGAAAAGAAACCAAATTGATTTGAAATCTGGAACGTTAAGCTGTCAAAGAAAAAATGGTACATAAAGGTGATAAACAAGACTACAAAAACTGAAATAGCCGAGAGTAAAACAAAAATAAAGATTAAAGAACAGGACAAGAAAAATCACCGTGACAACTTAAAGTTTTTTTTTTGTTATATTTTTTCATACTTATTTCTGTTTAACTTTCGGCTATTAATTTTATTTCCTAATTTTTGTTATCAACTTTAAGCTTTATATTTCAAATTACTTTTGTTTCTTCTCATTAACGTCAGGCAAATCTTGACAAAGGGAGCTTATAATTGAGCGCTTGAAACATGTCGACTTTTATTTCCATCAAATAAGTTTTGAAGAAAATGAAGTTTTTAAACCAAGAAATACCTATATGTTTGTCTGATAACAAAATAAGTTTAATTATCCACGTTTTTCCAGTAGGTTGAAAAGAAGAAAATTAATTTATGTTATTGTCACATCTAAAATGAAAATGTGGATCTTTTTAGGTGGCAATAGAAATTTATTGCTGAAGTAATGAAACTCATGTTTGTTAAGGTATGGCAGAAACAAAATACTTTTTTTTTTAAATTTTGCCTGTTTGAAATTTTTTTAGTGAAGTTTTTGTTCGATTATTCTTTTATATGGCTATTCTTTGGCTATTCAGTTTTTTATATGATAGTTTATGTAAAAATATTTAAATTTTGATTGGCAATAACCTGATTTGGCCGTTATAGCCTGGTCGGTAGGGCGCTCGGCCCATGTGCGAGAGTTCATGGGTTCGGAAACCGAAAGCTGAAGTCTCCCCTTGTAGCAAATGGTGACTGATGCAAGTTAAATCTGTCGAGTCGCAAAGTCCGCCATGTTCCCATAACAAATCAATACCTGTGGGAGTTCTGGATTGGAGATCGATCTGTCTCTGATCCAGGTCAAAATTACAATCTGTGGACGAATGAATGGATGCATGAATGGATCCGCCCTATAAACGGGTTTGACGTATGGGTGTAGCAGAAGTGGAATTCTTGACTATAGATGGAGCCACTGGAAAACAAGAACAATCGCAACCTTCTGCCTTTACAGGCATACGAGAGAGAGAAAATGACATGATTTGGCAATAAAGTAGATTTCTTATTTTATACAAGACGTTTATGAGAACGAAAGCTTAAAATTCAACAAATTGAGTGTGAAATTGTGTTTTCTAATTTATACATGTTTATGAAGTTGAAATGATAATTTTATAGAAAATAATTATGACATGGATTAAACTTAAAAAACATCAATGAAAAAAACTTCTGATTTTCTTCTTTTATTCAGGAAATGTAAACTATGCTTAATTACCACTGCTTAATATTAAGTAAAATAGAATGAAATAAAATTTACAACTAAATGCATAGTAAATAATCGAGAAAACAGTTTCAATTTGTGATGCACACAAGGTTTACACAAAACGCACGATTCCTTTCCACGAGAGATTTAATCTATCAGGACCGGCTAAATGGAGGTTCAAATCCTAGCGTTGACGCCACAATATTACTCTGTTACGATAGATGGCGCCACCAAAGTAACTAGTTAAGTTACTCTCGACAGTTCATTTGATAAAGCACAACTAAACCTCAATCTAACACCAGTGCTCATTACCTAACATAAAGCTTAACCTAACTTCCAATGTCTAGTTAAATTTCCTTTTCGCAATTTTGAAGGCATGCCTTGTGGAACAGATGAAAGAAACGCACAAAGAATGTAAATATGCAAACGATGTATTGTATGCAGACGAGAACAGATTTTTTTGAAAAAACTATTTTTACAATTTTATTATATTGTTTTAATTTTATGCTAGATAAAGAGACTATTTAAGAAAAAAAAAAAACAAAGTATGGAAATTATTTTCAAAAAATTAAATAAGGAAATTTTTAATTTTTTTTGTTTCTTGAAAAAAATAAGAATATTATTTGAGATTTGTGTGGTAAAAAATACAGCTCTGTGATGGAAATTTTAATATTTACTATAGATATTAATAAAAATAATAAAAAATAAGCTTTTAAAAAAAGCATAAAATGTTTGCACCCCGATAAGGAACGGAAAAACTTTTCTATAAAATTTTACTATTGCATTATATTTTTCAAAACTTCCTACGCTATGAATTTTTCTTCGGAATGCTGAATAAAATATCATTCAGAAAATAACATATATATAATACCAATGACATTTAATTATTCAAACATTAAAAAAGATTATCAATAAGAACGCAAACCTCATTTTCTTAGGAAAATATACATTTATGGAATATGAAAAAAATAAAATAATTTTAAAATGAGAAAATTGTCCAGACACTTTTTTGGGTCCGCTTATGGTTGAGATATGTTTTGCATAATAAATTTCTTCTTTGCGTGCTTTAGTATATCTTATATCAAAGATGCTTTTTAATTCTTTTATACTAACGTAATGAAATGGGAAATCATGTTTTGTCCCATTTTAATATTAGTTAAATAAGCATGATGAATAATAGTTATTCTATACATAGTATTGTAAAGAAATCCATTTTTGAAAAACAAGTTTCATTTATTTCGTTTTTGAAACTCAAGACGGAAAACAAGAATTTTAGAAGAAATATCATTCATTAGATATATCTCGTATGAGAAAATAATAGAAAAAGATAATTAAAAAGTTGCATAGCTACGCGTTTAAATATACTTAAGTAATTTCATTAAAATTTATATTTTGCTCAGTTGTAAAAATTGGATGTCGCTTCAAATTTTGGAAATGCATTTTTTAGTCTTATAAATTCCAAACAAAGTTTGAAATGAAATGAATACAAGAAACCATGGTAAATTTGATCGTGCGACTGAGAATTATGTTTTGCTGCAACACCAGTCAAGTTCAGATGACGATAAATTTAAAAATCTCCAAGAGTTTAATTACTATTTGTTATTCAGGGTTATTGTATCTGAGCTTGTGACTTTTATTTCTTTTTTTTTTCACTATAAAGCAGTGAGTAGAGACTGTATATCAATAGAATAATAAATAAAAAAAGAAAAAGAATGATCAAACGTCATAAAATTGTAAAAAAAAAAAACTAAATTTTTATTATATAAATTTATTGATAATTTATTGATTTATTATTTCTTATTATTATTTATAATTTATTTATTGATTTATTATTATGGGAACGCCAAAAAGTTCGGCAGTTTTTACCTAAGTGATTTGGTAATGATTTTGGAAGGATCTAGGCGAAGTATATAAATATCAAGGTTTGGTAATATCTAGGTCTCTGAAAAAAGAATATCTAGGTCTCGCATTAAAAAAATATTTCGATCAAAAAAAAAATAATATGGTAAAATTGACCATGTTTCTGGCTCTATGGAAACAGCAAAAATCTTGGTAATTTTTGCCGAAGTGCTTTGGTAATGATTTTGGTAAAATTAAGATTAAAAATATTGTTTTATTATATGCGAAAAATTTGATAAACGCGGTAAGAATCGGTAATTTAATCCTGATACCTTAGAACATAGCATAAAACTTAGAACATAGCATTTATTCTGTTAAATTTATGTTTCAGTTTTGTATTTTTTTCTTAAATGTATGATAATCGAAACTAATAGAAATGTGATATTAGGATAATTTGGAAAACCAGAATTTCCGGTAAACCATTAGTATACGAAAGGAAAAATTTACAAATGAATGGTTCAAATGCCATGTATTTTGGTTTTCATTACCAGAACTGTGCCTCTTTTTTAGCAGAGAGTCGTTACTATACAGTGCGAAAATTTTACCTGAAATTTTTTCTCCGTGCCTGTTTACTTTAGGTCCTAGGTTTCAGTTTCTTTCTTAACTAAAATTTATATATTAATTTTTCATATTTTTAACATTTCATATTAATTTTTATTAATGACCAGTTGATATTTTAGTGACATATAGTATTATGCTATGTCAATCTTAATATTCAACCTCGATGAGATTTTTTTAGTTATAAATGATGTTTTAAACTTTATTCTATTTAATAATTTATAATTTGGTATTTTAAAATTCAATATTAATTGCTTTAAAATTTATTATAATTGTTTTAAAATTTATTATTAATATTTTATAGTTTTAATATTTTATAATTTCCTTCTCAAATCATTCATCATTATAAGTTTCATAAATTTAAAGTCAGTTTGAAATTTTTCTGATATTTCCGAAATAATTTTACATTATTCATTTTTCTGAAGTCCTGGTCTGTAACAATGTTTTTAATTTTTATAAAATAAAATTGAATTAAAACAACATTTTTTCTTTTTAGTATCTTAATACCATATTTTTTATATTAAATATGACGTAATTTAAGTTTAGGCCTTTAGCAAAACCGGCAAACCCCGAAGTGAGTTATAAAACCTGTGAATTCCTAAATACGAAATTAAATGTATTCATTATTATATATAACGTTATCGAAATAATTTTAAGATTTCATCGTATTAAAGTAAAATTTAATATAAAGAATTGAATAAAAACTGCATTAACTTAAACAGTAATTTTTTTAGCGATCTGAGCTTCCTAATTATGATATCGAAAAATTTCATTGTGAAGAATATTTTCTCTCCCCGTGGAGATTTGCGGAGAGAAATTTATTCATTAATGGTTTAAAGTATTTTCTAAAATCTTTTCCAGAATCTCTTATTAATTAAATTTTTGACATTGTTTCAAACTAGAATTCAATTATTTAATACAACTAAGGGGTTCATTACATACGATCTATCTTATTAGTTAAATATTATTATTTAAAATACAAGGAAACATTGTTTTAAAAAATATAAAACAGTTTTTCCTCGATGTGTTTAAAAAAAATTACATTTTAAACAACAAACGACATCAACTGTTAACATTTTCATTAAATGCATATAAAATTTTGATTGAATCAAAATCGGTATTTGATTGATAAATGCATATTAAAATAAAAAATTGATGACTTCATGTACTTTCTTTTAAAATAAAAAGACATACATAACATTAAAAATTAATTAATCAAGTTTTTATTTTCTGTTTAAAATTTCTCATTCCATTCTTAACTTATGTTTATTATGTTATGTTATGTTTATTCTATATTTATGTAAGAATATTTATGTGCATAACATTTAACGCTACTTAAAATATCTAGACTGAGAAAAAAATATGTTTAAAACTACCAGAATATTGCAAACTTTATTGTGTTTCTGGCTCAATGGGAACACCAAAAACCGCGGTTATTTTAACCGAACCTCTTTGATATTGATTTCGGTAAAATTAGCAACAAAATATGGTTTTATAACCTGTGATATAATTAAGTAAACGTGGTAAAATATGGTGACATTATCATGAATTCTTAAAAATAGAAGAAAAACCATTTATGTGGTTAAATTTTGCTTTTCAGTTTTTTTATTTTTTACTGAATGTCTGATAATGAGAACTATAATTTTAAAAACCAGAATTTGTGGTAAACTGTTACCTTATGAATGGAAAAATTACTAAATGAATGGTTTATATAACGAAGATTTCCGTCGTTTTATTATTATTATTATTTTTAACAGAAATGTCACTACGTACAGTATGATAATTTTACCAGAATATTTCTGGGAATTTCCACCTTTTAAATCCAATGTGACTGATCCTCAGATATCAATGGCTTAGTGGTATTCAAAATCCTTTTGAAACAATTTTAAATTCAAGTCAATATACCAAGAATAATTAACTTTAAAGAAATGGATTACAAATATGGATTTTATTTTCAGATTCATTACTTTTTAGTATGATAAAACTAAATATGTACCCGCTAATTTAGCTCTCATCTAAATAAATCAATCTTATATTTTTATTTATTTCAATGTTAATGAGACGTCTAAGTCTACCAAAAAATATTCAGAAAATGCCGTTGCTGCCCAAAAACTTATAATGTACCAAAGACCAGTTTTTATATAGGATAATGTGCTTCGAGTGATATACTAATCTTTTTAAACATGAAGTTCCGAAATTAAAGCTCATGTTTATCCATTTATAATAATTACTTTCATACTCTTCAATAGAGATGTCCAATCCAGAGGCTGAACTACATCCTTCAGTTCAATAAATCAATCAATTGTTGTACTTTTGTGGTTGTGAATGGCAACTAGATGTTTGCACGATTCCTATTGGACAATACGTATTCTCATCTCAATGGAAACGTATTCCTATTGGTTGCTATCTAACTGATTGATCATTAATGGATTGCCAGTGAACAGGTAAGTAAAGTGACGTAAGTTTAAACATTAATTTTGACATTACAGGATGCTTTTAAAGTTTTCTGAATTAATTAGTGGGAGGAAAAATTTTGTAATACAATTAAATTTGTAACTACTCTTCTCATTCAAAATTCAAAAAAAGTAACATAATATTCTGTCGCTTACAAGCACTCCTCTTCTGTAATAATTATCTACATGATTCTAATGATTATCACATGATTATTTTTGAAAATTAAATTAATCGATAAATTAGAAATATAGATAACTTTTCCAACGAGCCGTAAAGTTTTATAAAAAGGTAAAAAATCTATATCTTTCACTTAAAAAGTTTCAAAAGTGACAATTAAATCAATTCCATTTAAAAAATATATGTTTTATTCCTTGATGTCTTTATTTTAAGTTTGAAACAAATTAATTGCACTATACACAATTTGCACAGATGCAGTATACAAAATTTGCGTTATAATAAAAGTTTTATTATATTCAGTGAAATAAATAAAGCTTATAATTCTTGGAATAGTGAATTAGAATAGTGCATCTGTATATAATAAAAATTTTAAATTTCAAATGAAATTCAGTTTTTTTTATGTATTACCAATAATTTTATTTAATCACAGGTTACGCAAATTTAATTTACAAAAATATGGTAAATACCATTTCTACCTTAGCTTAAAATTTAATATTAAAATCTTTTGATTAAATTTACTATCATGATGTGGCGTAAATGTAGTTATATTTTAAAGATGAACTGGCTAATGCCATTTTTTGGACTTTTACTTTTGACATTATAGTACATTTTTACTTTTGACATTAATATCCCTAGGGAAAAGTCCAAAGCCTTAACGCGCACGATGTAAACTCAGTTATCATCTAAGTTGGGAATATTCGACGTTTCTTTTTTCGAAAAATAATAAATTATTTTCGTACCACTTAGATAAAGAAATAAAATTTCAATTTTTATAAATAAGTAAAATTTACAACTTTTATATGTATACGTAATATAATAAAAAGAATATATCTCTTTCATAAATCGCAACAAAATGGTCATAAACTATTCAATTTTTTTCAAGAAGAAGTAAAATATATGAAGATTATATACTGTTCCTCAGTTACCACCATCAAAATACGTTTTTTAAACTTTTTCCTTAGAATATTTTTTTCTCTAAAATATCTGCACTAGGAATCATAAATCGATGTTCAAGCAGAGAAAAAGAAAAGCGCATTCGAAATTTAACGAATCATGATCGAGGTAAGCAATATAAAAAAAATATCAAAACCATGTAGTTTGCCGGAGAAAAAAGAAAAGATATGAAACATGGTGATTAAAAACGCCTCAGGCTTCATTTGTCAATCAAATTGATTTTGAAATGTTTAATCTTCTATCCCTCAATGGTATTTCGAATACATTGTCCTTTTTCACTTCCATAAATCTTAATTAATAAATCTTAATTCATAAATCTTGTGAGAAAATTTTTAACTGTATTTTTATCAAAAGTTGCTACAATATATATAAAGGATAGTGATTAACGAACTTTTACATACAGGCAAAAATCCTAATTCTGCATGTTAGATGTTACATCGTTTAATTTAGGTTTTCAACTTTAAAAATTTAATCTAACAGTAAGGAATATTTTAACTTTCCCAAGAACAAGATTGCACTAATCTCCCCTCACGGCCCACGATATCATTTTATTTTATATTATATCCGTCGTTGAACAACCAACCCAATTTTGGGTTTACGACTACTAATGTTCAACTCCGTAGTCTTGTAATTTTAAACCAATCCTGAGGACAAGGAAACTCCTGGATCAGTAACCCCAGAGGTATTTATTTGTTATGGGAACATGGAGAACCTTGCGACTCGACAGATTTAACGTGCATCAGTCATCATTTACTATTAGTAGGTAGTATACGCACTCTTTAATAAGTATAGTCTCGGAGTATGTGAGTCTGGGAAAGCTCTTATTTTTCATTTTCCCCGCCCTAAAGAGATTAAAGAATATTTTTAAAGATTACTTTACTTGTTTAACAAATTTGTTCATGCACAAGGTGTTGTATTTGCATATTAAAAATTATTCTTATAACACAGGAAAACAAATTTTTGGTTGTATTTATACAAACACTTGATTTCGCCTATTTCGAGAGTTGAGATTTCAAATATGAAATTAGTTTTGCTCTTAACGCTGCAAATATATTTTAAATGTCATTTTTTGTCAAATTTTTATCAAAATGTACAAGTTTAAAAATGTTTTAAGTAATGCGAGATTGGGTAAATATTACGATAAATATCTAGTGAAGTTAGGCGCATCATCAGGATTAAGTTTTCATAGGAAACCTCACCGGGAAATGTCGTTGTACGCGACTGAGGGCGCTTCCCTATTATGAACTAAACAGACTCACGTGAACTGTTCTTTATAAGGAAAAGCCCTTAGAGGAGCATGATAATATTTCCGTTCATCGGTGACTATGCAATTTTAATTCTGGTGATATGCCCTAAGTTACCTAGAATTTTGTAGCGACTTTTACTCAATCTGCTGAATATATAACGTTTTAAAATTTTCCACCAAAAAGAGACTAAAAATATCCTTTTAAAAAAGCTGTAGTTTTGAGAGAAAAACCGATTGAAATCAGAGATATGAAAGTATCTAAGATCTGTTTAAAAAGTTCATGCAACAGAAAACAAAAAAAAATTGCTCTCTTGAGTAATTCATGCTTCGATTAGGTATAGAACAATTTTAATGCGTTTACTATTTATAATAATAATCTGTTCTTCAATAGGATATGGAAAATAGTAAAGTTTTTAAATCATTTTAGCAGAAAACAAAGATACAACGAAAAATAAAAGCACACGAAATTTAATGAATGAAATTTATCTCAATAGCTTACAAAATAGGTTAAAAGTTAAATTTTTCTCAAACAATTTTAAGCAGAAAAATCATTTCCTGACTACGTAAATACGCTATAAAGATAATATAATAGTATAGGAAAGTGAGCCATTAGAATGTGTGTAACAAACTACCACTTCTGAATGCAATTCATATACAACATAAACATAATAACATTGCCATCAGCTATTCACCATATTGGGCCTGTATTTATTTTCTACTTAAACGGAAAATTTCGTGAACTTGATACAAAGCACTTTTTTTTGTTCCGGAGACAAAAGTGGAACTAAAATGATTGACGATGCAATGATGGCTTGAGTAACGGCATTGAGTGCTGAGAAAGGATTTTTTCGAACTAAAATAAGCGAGTTAATGATGCGGAAAGATACAATGAAGAATACTGAGTGAGCTATTTGAACAATATTTTATTGAACTTTAGCTTTTAGGTTCGAAATTGTAGAATGATTTCCAATTAAAGCAAATGCATCATTTAAGGAAATTCAGCTTACAAAAGAATAAAACATTTAAATTAATTAATAATAAATTGAATAAAACCATGAAATCTAAGCATAAAATTGACTAAAATTATTCTACAAATATTTATATCTCCAAAAACATTACACATATTACTATATATTTTGCACGATATTAACGAAAAAATAAAAGTTTTTTCCCTTTTCTTACGATAGATGGCGCCACACAAGATGACTAATTAAGCCACATTCCACAGTTCATTTCACAAAACACAACTAAACCTCAATGTAACACTAATGATCATTACCTAACATAAAGCCTAACATAACCTAGTTCCAATGTCTAGTTAAATTTCCTTTTTACAGTTACTATTTGTAAACGGTTACAAAACTGCATAGTTTTGACCTATACCAGTCGTAATTTCTTTTAAAACACAGCAAAGATTAAGAAATTTACCTAATCGTAAACTTAATGGTAATTGTATGGACAGAATGCTATAATTTTATTATAATTTTAAAATGAAAATTCAAACAGTGTTTCTACCAAGATCACAGGATTTCACAGCCTCTGATTTCTTATAATGATGTTGTGATAAATTTCGATAAATCCAGTATAGAACAGTGGGAAGTATGCCTCTCATCGAGTTCATGAATTTTTAAATGTACACAGGGAGTCATGCATTACCCCACCTATGATTTGTGCTGCCATCTGCTGATAACTTCAGAAAAAAAACTAAAAGTACTTTGCTTGTTTAAATGTAGGTAACAACAAAGGTTAATGTAGGGTCAAAAAGAAGAACCAACTCGGAGGGCCCATTTTCTCTTATGCTTTATTCTTTTCATCACATTTCATCGAGATTATTGGTAGTTCTAAATATAGAATTTATAAATTCAGATTTTGTAAGCACAGCAGTTCAAGTTCATACCTAATTCTTTACAGTAGGAAAAACTTGGAGAATCCTACTCACCTTCTCAATAATAAAAAAATTAGGTAATAAGCTATATGAATTTCTTCTAATAAGGTAATTTCCATCTCAAGAACGTTTTAACATGAAGTTTCAGAAAAAAATGGCCCTACGAAGAGTTAAACTAACGTCAGTGAAATTTTTTTTAAGACCAAAGAACAAAATACGTATTTAAGAAAATAGACATAGATAAAGAGGCGTGTTCCGTAAAATAGACACAGCTCTAATTGCGCTTTTAAGAAAATGAATTCAAGAAAAAATATGCTTTCTCCGTGTGTTATCCAAATTCAGCAACCAAACCATGTTTACTTTTCCTTGCTTTTTTGAATACTAAGCATAATTATAACGAGGCAAAGTCCTAGACTTCGAGGTCTGGGTGGTTGGATATATTTTATAAATTTAATTAAAACTTTAGATTACAATAATTAGATTGTAACATTTTAGACAATTTCTGCGTATTCATAACTCTAAACTATATAGTAGTTTTTAAAAATCAAAACTCCAACGATTGAATTTTGTTATACTATTTGACAATTATAAATTTATAGACCCATGACAACCTTGTAAGAACAGTAATTGACTTAATCTTTTCAAAAGAGACTGATAAAAAGAAGTACTGCTTAATTTCTCAAAATGGATGAAATTACATTGCAATTTATTTCGATTCTAGGGTTTTTTCTTTCATAAAAAACAATTCTCGGAAGAAAAGTATCAAAAACGAAATGAATGCTATGCTCATTTTCTTAAATACTCATTTGAAGTTTAAAAAACGAAATAAATGCAATGTCCATTTTCTTAAATACTCATTTTGAACCATGTTCATGTTCTTGAATACGTATTTTGAGCTGCATCCTTTTTCTTAAATACACATTTTGCGCCATGTCCATTTTCCCGAATATATATTTCACGCTGTGTCCATTTTCTAAAGCACGCATTTTAAACCATGTCCATTTCAATGACCGTGCATTTTGAACTGTATCCATTTCCATATAAACGCATTTTTAACCATGTCCATTTTCCAGAATATGCATTTTGAACTGTATCCATTTCCTTATAAACTCATTTTGAACCATATCAGTTTTCCAGAATACGCATTTTGAACTGTATCCATTTCCTCATAAACGCATTTTGAACCATATCCATTTTCCAGAAAATGCATTTTGAACTGTATCTATTTCCTCATAAACGCATTTTGAACCATATCCATTTTCCAGAAAATGCATTTTGAACTGCATCCATTTCCTTATAAGCTTATTTTGAACCATATCCATTTTCCAGAAAATGCCTTTTGAATTCAGATTATTTTTTTTAAAATAACATATTTTGAATCATTTACATTTTAAAGAATATGAATTTTGAGCTGCATCAATTTTCCAAAATCCGTATTTTGAACCATGGCCATTTTACAGTACATGCATTGTGAGCTGCTTTCCATTTTAAACACGCTTTTCAAGTTCTGTCTAGTATAAAAAGCTAACCGACTACAAGCTTTTTTTGCAAATTTTATTTTTTTTTCACTATAACAAACAGAGAAAATTAGTTTTATTGAAGCATTAACTAAAACTAAAGTTGAATAAAATGAAATGCTGACTAATTTTTCATTTTTATGATAACATTAATTTCAAAAGAAATGCAAACGTCTAAAGAAAATTTTGTCCACAAATTCACCCAAAAACGATAGTTTCTTTTTAATAAAAAACCGCAAGAAAAAATTTACATTAAGGAAAAATATCTTACAAAGTTTTTATTCAGCTATATAATTAAGTTAATTTATTCACGCTTGCATGATTTCTTATCTTTTTGAATAAAATATCGAATACCGATAGCTTTCATCTCAAACGCAATTTTATTAATTATAATCTCTTAGTAAGGTTTTTTAATACTTAGTAACAAGGGAAAAAATTAATGATGATAAAAGTTTTCTATTCAAAATATTTTTTTTTAGAATACCTTGATTTAGTTTTTGCTTTGATATTGAAAGATTTCTTTGAAAATTTGCTTTCTTTATCCTTGGATTTTAATCATTAAATTATAATAATATTCCCAGATATAGTAGATAAAAAACATTTATTTCTATTGCTTTATAATTCTTTTTAGATTTAAAATAATTGTTTTATATTACTTCAATATCTTAGGTTCAATATTTAGTCAAGTTCGATACATTTTACTATGCTTTATGTCATTTAATTACTACTCTTAGTCCAACAAAAACTAAACTCAGGGACGCGACAGCCCATAGAAGGCCAAGGCCCACTGTGCCCATCTCAGTTTTCCTGACCTTGGGCTCTGGGGTGTGGGAGCAGATGTTCCGGTCAGGTGGTCAGCCAAACGCGGAATCCCCAGTGTTTAGTTCCCAAGCTTGCTTGGTATTCATTTATCGACCCACTGAAGGGATGAAAGGCTGAGTCAACCTTGCTTGGCCCGAGGATTGAACCAGAAACCTGTTGCACGACAGGGCGAAGCGCTACCGCTCAGCCACCGGACGTCAGTCCAACAAAGGAAAGTGTAATACTTTGTGCTAAGCGGCAAAACACATCTTGAATAAAGTAAGAAGCATCTTGAATAAAGCAAAAATAAAAATACATAATAAAAATTATGTTTTTTCATTTGTACTTTATTCTCGTTGTTGTTTGCTTTAGTTTTCTACTATTAATGTTCAGAGTCAAAATCATTGTCAAAAATAAAGACAAATATTCAATAACTCATATACTCATTATAAAGTTTAAAATTATTAAAAATTCAAAAACAAATAAGCAAAGAAAAACTTAAAAACCACCAATGAAAATTGAAATAATGAAAACATCAAAACCAGCAACTACCATAGGAATCAACGTTTTTCAAACCGAGTTAGTTCTAAATGGTTAAAAAAACGTATAATTTTGTATTCATGGTTTCATAACCATACTAGTTGTGAACGGTTTGAAAACCATAAAGGTAAAAAATGTTCCTTAACCTAAATTTTTCGATTAACTGCTAAATTTTTCGAAGACTGCTACCGGTTATTTTACCATAATTTTGTGATGAAAATTGCAACAGTGTTTTATTTTTGTATTAAAATATAATTATGTTTTCTGATGCATTTATTTAAGCAAATTTTCAACAATAAATGTTTTAAATAGGAGTGTATGTATAGTGAACTATCAAAAAAATAATAAACCACTTTGACGGAAACAATGTCCTCCTAAACTTTACTAACCTTTCCACGATCTATGTGAAGATTAAAAATTGAGATTTGCAAACATCAATCATTTACTAATCTGCCACGATCTATGTGAAGATTAAAAATTGAGATTTGCAAACATCATCATTTACTAATCTGCTTTAAAACATATTTTCAATTATGCTTGCCTCTAGTATAAGGTTATGCCCCTCTCAACAATATTAAAAAATTTAATCTATTTTGTTTCATTGATTTATGCATTATCCTAACTTGTATTATAACTTGGAGAAATATATCAATGAAAACAATCGTTAATGTGACAAAGACAAAATTATTGCCACTGAACCGTACATCAATCAATTTTGAGTGAAAAAAGCATGGTACTCAAAATATCAATAAGGGGACAAAATTTCGTTGTAATGATATTAATTTTCAATAAATAATTTGATTATTCAACTATTAAACATATTTTTAAGCAGCTATTTACTATAATCAACTAATAAACCCATTTTAGAAAAAAAATAGTTTGACTAAATAAATGCATAAAAACATTCATTTTCAAGTTTAGGATGTAATAATTAAATATGAATGTAAGATTTTTCCTTGTATAACGCGTATAATGTAAAAGATCTCCTTATTTTGTTTATATTAATATAAACTTTTTATGAATCATTTTATAAGCATATTTATATTATTTATAAAATATTTATTAAATTTACAATTGCGAATTTTTAAAATGAATATATGCTATTAACATTATGTAGAAACGTGAAGGAAAACGGCTTAAATATTAAAGATTCACTTTGGTACAATGAATTAGAGATAAGAAATGCATAATATCAATATTTTTTTAAAATTTTATAAGAAAATTTAAAACTATTCTATTAATGTTGAATTTATTTTTTTCTGTCCAGAATCAATATTTTTAAAAGTAATAAATACTTAAATGATAAATTGAATAAGAGTTTGAAAAATCAATAATTTTTAGCAATTATTTCTTGGAAATTTTTAGCACTAAATGCAAAACAAATTCCTTTTTGGAAACTGGAAAAGAATTTAAAAATTTAATTCAGTAAACTATTGAATTAAAATTAAAAAAAATCTAAAAATGTACATAGTTTGAAGAGGAGCCAGTTTAATAAATATAAACGATACACTTATGGGAGTTACCATATTTTTATGAAAGAAAAAAAAAACTTTTTTCTTTCATATCTTTGATTTTAGAAAACAAATATAAAGTAAAATTTTGCATTTAAATCTTACTAACGTTATTAAATCTTACTAACGTATTATAGTTAATCTTGTACATTGCAATTCTGTTCAATAACGAATGTTTGCGGCTAATTTAATTCAATCTATAATCAAAAGATATAAAAAGTTACTCAAAGTATTGAGTTCTGCTTCTTTTAATTAAGAATTTCAGTAGTCTCGGAAAATTAATAATTGGATCTCTCGGAAGATTGCATAAAATTAATCTAGAAAATTAGCTTATTACCAAACAGCAAAAGAACGAATTCTACATTTGGCAATAGAGATCAAGGAAATTAAACAATTTCCAACATGATTAGAAAGAAATTATTTGTTTTATTGTAGAGTTTCGGTTATTTAATTTTGGTTTATTTTTTCGACCTGACATATAAAACACTAAAAAAATTAAGGTAATGAATGAGAGCGCAGCTTCTCAGCATTGCACCAATTGAGTTATTTTGGATTTGCTGTTATAAATTTTGAATCCGCATTCTGGTAAATTTAAACTCATCACCCAAGACAAAGAAAGACCTGGATTGAACGTTTTCGTTTTATTTTATAACCGTCATTAAACAGCCGACCCAATTCATGGTTTACGGCTTCTAATGTTTAATTCCGTTGCCTTGTAATTTTGAACCCAATTCAGATGACAAGGGAACTTCTTGATCAAGCATTGGGAGAAATTTTTCTTCGTGGAGGACTTTTTGAGGGAACTACATGGAGAGGAAAACTACGAAAGCCTCCAACGGTTAACCTGGTGAATAGGGGACTCTAACCAATGATCCCTCTACCACTAAAGATATTTTACGTCAGCACTGTAGTTGGTGCAAGCCGGGTCTGGAATTCGTATCAACCAGCCATCGTTGCGATTCGAACCCGGTTCACCTCATTCTAAGGTGAGCGCTCTTACCCCTGAGCCATCACGGCTCTGGATTAAACACTAGGAAAAAAAATCGCCATCCTGGAATATTTTTCATGGAGTTACCTAGAAATTGCTGCGTAGGGAGAAGAAGACCACGAAAACTTCCTGCCAGGAGATTTTAACCCATGGGAGATCTTAAACCATACGTTTCCTCTGTGATCTTGGCGAAATGAGATCAAAATTCAAACCTGGATTTTCTCTTTGGTGACGAGCGTTTTATCTCCCTATCTTCAATTTGACTTTCAAATTTCATTTTTTTTATTAATACCATTTTCGAACGAGAAGTACGAAAAAATAAACAACTTCTATGGTTTCAATGGTTAAAATTACAAACTTTTAATTGGAGTTAATTCTTAATTAAAACAAACTATTAGTTATTGTTAACTATAAGTCTACTATTAACTTTAAATCTATTTTTAATTACTGGTTTAAATTTTTTCTAAAATTAAACTAACCTTCACATTCAATTAACTAAAATAAAAGTAAGTCTTCTTTGAAAACTTTTAATTAAAATAGTCAAGCACGTCAAAGATGGTTTACTCAGAAATTTCGAACAAAAATAATTAACCAAACGCATTCTTACGTTGTTATTCGAAAAGAATAAAGAGAATTAATTCAAACAATTTTATTTCAATTAGTTTAAGATTAAAGAAAACTGATTCAAGTTCTGAAGAATACTTCAAAGGAAAATAATATCAATGTGTATTTTGTTAAATGAGCTTGATCCAGTTTCCTGAAAAAAATTTAATTCGAATATGTGTTTTGCCATTAAATGTGCATTTACTATTGACATTCAGGCTGGATATATTCGAAACAAATATTTTCTTAAGTAAAAGAAATTACTATTCGAATCCTGACTCTTACAGATTCAATACAAAAATGTTTAAATCTAAACATCGTTACAAAATATCTCAATATTATTTGCTTTAAAGCATATATTCATAAAGATTTAAATGGAAACTATTCACTTTCATAGAAAATCAACAAATGAAAATTTATTTTGGATTAAGTAAATATGAATAAGTTTGAATTAAAAAAAATCAGAACTAAAAATCTTTTGTAAATGCATGATTTAACTTCCTCTGTTGTATCACACATTTATTTTATAATGCTCTTAATATTTTTAAAAACCTTTCTATGGTTACCTATTTTTTAAAAACCTTTCATTAAAAACTGCAAAGCAACTTTTGAGAAAGTCAATTTTAATTCAATAAATATTTTGAATTTCGAAGAAATTGTTATCTCATAATCAAGCTGCTTTAACTCTTCAAATAACAAGTAAAACAATAAAGCCACTATCAAATCGTTCCCATATAAATTGCCATGCTTTTTGGTGTTCCCATAGCAAGAAACACAATAAATTTTACTATATTCTAATAGTTTGAATCGTAC
This sequence comes from Parasteatoda tepidariorum, assembly GCF_043381705.1. NCBI lineage: Eukaryota > Metazoa > Arthropoda > Arachnida > Araneae > Theridiidae > Parasteatoda > Parasteatoda tepidariorum. Next base: position 39,831,158 of record NC_092209.1, on the reverse strand, counting down.
TTTTTCTGTAAAAATACATGGTAATACACAAACCATGTAAAATACATGGTTTTTTTAAGATTACCGTGCGTCGTTACAAAAGTACACTTTGAGTTAGTACCTAAAAAAGCACAATTTTATTTAAATATTTCATATTTCTTTTATTTTTCTTCCTCTTAAATTTCTTTCTTGGTGAATATTCAACCCATTACTAAACTTAAACTCAATTAGAAGAATAAATATAGTTAAGTATTATTTCGTATGCGCATTATTTCGTAACCTTATTATTTCGTTTTTCTATAATTTACCAATTTAAAATGTTCTTTTTTCTCTTCATGATAGAATAATACGTTTAACTGGTTTAAACTAAAATGAAAAAAATAGTCTCGAATAATAATAATATGACAGAAACCCAAAATTATAATCTAAACTTCTACCAAGCATTTCTTATTATAGATTCTGCCAAGAATTAAGGGAAAAAGAAACTTCAGGAAACGTGATGCTGTGACGTCATAGTAGCGCAAAATATAACAATACTAGGAGGCTTCGCCCCCTGCTCGCTGGCGCTCACCAACCCCCGGAACTGCTTTCACAGTTCATTTCAGATTGCTTCGCAATCCAATGCTCGCTTTGCTCGCTCATTGGATACGTTCTTAACGTCTAGTTTTTGTATACTTTTTTGAATACTGAAGTTCCGAAAACTTTTCACTGTAGAAAATTCTAAACCTGTACATTTCAATATTAATTTGAAATTGCAAACAGTTCACATATTTTTCTTAATCACACTATTCTAAATTTCAGTTGTTGAGAAAAGTAACTGTTGTAAGTTTTGTTTTAAAGTCTTTCCCACCAGAGGGCTAAAGCCATGTGTTGTAAAACAATATGAAATAGTAGTCTGCCACTGAACGCCGGATGTAAAGCATCGGCTTTGATGAAGATAATTTTGTATTTTTAATTCTCTGAAGGGCGCCACCTTAATAATATGGAATTTGTAAAATAAATGTATATATTTTTGATTGTTGATGAAGCCCATGTGTTTTCATCAGTGTTCAGAAGCAGAACAACTATAAGTTTTTTATTTTATCACAAAAAAAAATGTATAAAAAACAAAGAAAAGAGTAAGAAAATAAGTATAGTCATAGAAAAAGTTAAAATTATAAAGTAGTATTTGTCAGTTAAAATAAAACTTTTTGTTTAAGTCATTGCTAACAATTCAAATTTCTCCGAGGCAATTCTAAAGTATAAATTAAGGTAGTATTGTTAAGTTGAAACACAATATTTTTAGTTTTGATGTCAACAATACAATTCAATTTTTCACAAAAACGATTGTTTCCATTGTTAAGTTCAATGTCAACAATTCAAATTTTTCTGAGGCAACTCTTAACCTCTAAATATTATTTTTTTTATGTACACATTTCTAAATGTCAGTATTCAACCACAAAACAACTTAAAGTCCTCAAATTTAGCATGAAGTTGTAAAATGTAATGAAAGAGGGTCATAGCAATAATGAAAGTAGAAGTAAAGTTAGTACTGTAAAATTAAAACAATATTTTTAATCAATGAGCCAAGTTCTTCAAGAAGCAGTTGTAGAAGTAGGTTGTTTATTTAAAACTTTTTATAGAATTTCTTTAAGAACACAATTGTTAATTTGGGCATTTGGCGATACAACACTTTTAGAATTGAAGGATTTGTTACGTCAAGCGCTCAGGTATCATAATTTTGATCTAGTTGCGCTTCTATGTCATTTTGATTTATGTTGCTAAGTTAACTTTCAAAAAATTCTATGGCTGGCAACAGCATTTTTATTTTTTAAGTTGTTTATTTTTATTTCTTTTAGAATTCGTTATTTTTTTAGCGAAATGTTTTTTAACCTAACAGAATTCTTTGCCGACTGTTTTCTCTATGAATGAAGAAAATAAAGTAAATATTTAACTGTTGTGAAAAGAATCTTATTTAGTTGTACAAAGTACTTCAGCCAAAATTTGGGAGCCACGTAAGAGAATTATATATATTAGATCAGAAACACATCATTAAAAGGCAGAATGCTTTGGTGTTTTCAAAACAAAGCAAACGTTGCCACCGGCGGAAAAGAAATACAGCCAAAATTTGGGAGCCACGTAAGAGAATTATATATAATAGATATGAAGAAAAAAAAGGAAAATTTTCATGAACTAACTGCTGATTATAATAGTTCAAAATGGTGCTCTCATATATGATAATTAGTCCTAGCTATCATTTAAGTTACTTTGTAAAGCACAAAAATGTACTTTCTCTGTTTGAACATTGCTTTTTAAGAAGGATTTGACTTTTTGGCTGTCAAAATATAGAAAGTAGCAACAATCTAAGAAATTTAATCCCAATAGATTAGTCAGGAGATTGTCCAAACGCTTAGGTCCTTAAATGTAAATTTTACTTTTTGCATATTTCACCCTTTCATTGCAAATTTTTTAAGTGAATAGAAGTATTGCTTCAAACAATTATACAATTCATTTAACAAAACATTTATCCGCAAAAAAATATTTCATAATAAATGGTTTATTATTATTTTATTTAATGACTGTCGTAGGCATTTAAATTTTAAGGTATACAAATTTAAAATTGTGTAATTTTAAATGACAAAATACAAAATTTGATCATAATTGGAAGAAATTTTCAGTTTTGCACACTATACCTCTCAATTTTTATTCAGACTTAGAACTTTTAAACTGTCGATAAATAATCAACAGCATGATAAAACGCACAATGAGAATAAAATGGGAGTAAAAGCTACTCGAATACGGTAATACTTACGGTGTTTTTGGCTCTAGTTTGTATTTTTTACTAAATGTGAGGTAATAAGAACTATAATTTTGAAAACCAGAATGTTCGGTAAATTGTTACCATATGAACAAAGGGATTACTAAAAATTACTTAATATATGAAACGGATGAATACCATCACCATGCAGAACTGTAATATTACAAGAATTTTTTCCTTCGTGTATAAAAGTTGTTGGCATAAGGTTATCGTTTGCAAATCAAAGAAGTGCCTTAAAAAATCAATACATTTATAAAAATATTTTCTACTCTACTCTGGCTTTTTCTTAATTTTCTATTAGAAAACGAAATTATATACCATCTCTTAGCTTAATACCATTTAATCCAACAAAACAAATATTTAATGTAAAATTCATGCAAGCAAAATTTATTATCATTTTTAATTCACGATATTTATACCAAACAAAAGTATCCAACAGTAAATAATTTCGTTTATAAATAATACCGTAATAATATAAATAACTGTTCACTTTTAATTATGTATTGCAACACAATTTCAGCATCAGAATGCAAGTAATTTTAAAAGCAATGTAAGTCATAGATATTTTCCTTCCATGCTTCGAAACAAACATTAATGCAAAAATTAAATTGTTCTGAGCGATGTAATTAAAAAATTGCAGTTTTTTGAAAAACCGGATTTCAATATTTTTTTCTTCATAGTGCTTAGATAACAAAAACTAACAATAAATATTCTTAAATTTCAATCTTATCAATTATTGAATAAATCTGAACACAAATTTAAAATATCTACACAAAATTAGAATAAAGTATAATGTTTATTAAAGCACAATTTTAAAGTGGAAATATTCACGGAGAAAAGTAGTCTGGTATAAACAAACAGAATATAGTAAAACTTACCGTGTTTCTAGCTGTCCACCAAGGATATTTAGTGATGCACTTGGGTAATGATTTTGGTAAAATTAACAGTAATATATGTTTTTATAATCTGCTATAAAATTTGATAAATGTGAAAAATTAGGTAATTTTAACAAGATAGCTGAGAATATAAAAGCATTTTATTCGGCAAAATTTACTTTTCAGTTTTGTACTTTATACTAAATGTGTGGTAATAAGATCTTCAGATCTGAAATCCAGAATTACCGGTCTCGCAGTGGACTGATCGTTAAGACACGGCTCCCAGCATATCACCGAAGTCAAGCACTGACTGCGATCAGTGTGCGGGTGGGTGACCACTTGGATTAGTCTGCGTAGATACCGAGGGTGTGCGGTATTGGTCCTCGTTAAACTGTTTCATCGTAAAGTGCTCAACTTCGCGTGCAGGTCGTCGGTCTAGCGAAACGGGGGTGCCATCCCCTCTGCAGAGGATCAAAATTGTGATGGCATGTCTTCGGATCCTCCTCAGGAATGTTTCCCAGACTGTCGCCACTAGCCCATTGTGCAGCTCTACTGTGACGTAAATGAACTACGACAACAACCAGAATTTCCGTGAAACCGTTACCAGAGAAACAGAAAAATTACCAAATAAATGGGTTAAATAGCGAATATTTTAGTTTTTATTACCAGAATTATAGGTTCTTTTATCAGAAATATCATTATGAAAAAAATAAGTGTTTAATGAGAACAATTAGATTCACAAAGTTTTCGTCGACAATCATAGAGGTTTTGAACTTCTGAAGATAGAATGCTCTTTTGCTAATGAGATGAACCAGAAACGAATCAGTGCGAAGGTTGCTATATACGAATTCTGCTCTTGGTTCGACCACATTGACCACATTGGTTGCATAAAAAAGATATTTAGGAGTATACGGATCATGTATTTGAATCCCCTTTCCAATCCCCTTTGAATCTCCTTTTTGCAGTTTTCTTCTCTATGTAACGCATAGACAGGGCAGTTCTATTAAAATTCCTTCACGAAGTCTTGAATTGGAGTTATTCTTGTCTTCTGAGTTCAGTTTAAAATTACAAGGGTACGGATTTGAACAATAATAGCCCTACACCTCAAATTGGGTCGACTGCTCAAAGCAGTTATAAAATAAAATGAAATATAAAGGGTAAGATAAACGGAATCCAGCTTTCTTAAGTAATAATTTGATTTTTTTTCTTCGTTTAAACATTAATTTGAGATCCTTAAAGTTTGAACTTCTTTAATTTGTTTTTTACGTGAATTTTAAAGAAATATGCACTAATTGCGGAAATCTGTTATTTGTAATAGTTTTTCTAATATTTTCAAAAAAATTAAGTCTCATAAATGTTTTTTTTTTCAAATTATTATACTCTTTTCATAATTATCATGGTTTTCGAGTATTAATTACGTTGTAAAAAAAGCTATGAATTTAAAGAAAATATATCTAATTTTTTTCTGAAACTTAATGGCAACAAAGTAAAGCAAATGCAGTCTAAATTAAACATCATTAGGATTTTTTTTAAATTTTTTTAATGAAATATTCCCTCTTTGAAGTGTGTAAAATATAAAAATAGTTTGACTTTATATCCTAAGTATTTAACTTCTCAAACATTTAGCTGAAAAATAGGGAATAACAGCATTAACTGTTTCTTTTTAAATGATTATATCTTCTTTTTTTTAAAAAAAAAAAGTTAGATAAAGAGAGCTTTAATTTTGCTTTTGAAAATTTAATTAATTAATTTGTTGAAATGGTGCGAATTTTTTGTCTACAGTTTTCTTTCTTGCATTTTTCTTTTCCATGAACAACAGAATTACCTTTTTTCGCAATCACTTTTGAGATTCTATTTTAAGTCCTCTAAAATGTAAATAGAAATTGTTCAAAAACATTGAGCTATAGACAAATGCAAGAAATGGTGCGTTATAACGCTAAGTCACATTTTATAATTGTTCAGGAACGTTTTCTTGGTAGAAAAACACAGCGGAAATTCTGATTTTTAAAATTATAGTTCGTATTCCCACACATTTAGTAAAATATACAAAACTGAAAAGTAAGTTTAACCGAATAAATAGTTTTTATGACATGTTCTAAGATTTCATGATAAAATTACCAAATTTTATCCATTTACCAAATTTCATCACACGACGAAAACCGTATTTTCTTGTAAATTTTACCAAAATCGTTACAAAAGCACTTCGGCAAAAATCACCGAGGATCTTCATGTGTTCCCATTTAGCCAGAAACATGGTAAATGTTACCATATTCTGGTAGCTTCGACCATATTTTTTTGCTCAGTGTAATAAGTGCAATAGGTAAAAGTTACTTTTCGAAGCTCAAAACTTTCTGTTGTGTAAAATACATAGCAGACGATTAAAGCTTGAACATTAAAGCTATTGATGATTAAAGCTAAAGCAGACGATTAAAGCATAAACGATTAAAGCTTGAAGATAGATATCTGCTGCGTAAAATACACAGCAGATATCTATCTTCAAGCTTTAATCGTTTATTTCAGAAATAAAAAATATTATTGTCTCTTCAATTCAGCCAAATCTATTCACTCGATTTCTGTTTCGTTTTTAAACTCGACTGAATCGTGTGACTACTAATTTTTCTAGAAATTCAATTTTTTAAAAATAAAAAATTACATTTTTTTACAGTTTGAGTAAATCTATTAACTTATAAAAAAATAAATATATAGTAAATAAAATTGGCAGAATCGGAAAGAGGAGGTTGAAAATAAATTCCAGCAAGAACGTGAGAACGCTGGTTCAACCTCTGCGTCAAACAGGAAATATTCAATGGTGTTTTGAAATAGTGGAATTTATATTTATTAATTTGCATATATTATTGGGTCTATTTGTAAAAGTAAAGAACGGCATAAAAACTCTTTTCAGTTTGAGAAACAGGTAACATTATATAACGGTATATAAAGATATAAAACGATCTTACAATAACGTTTCATGACGATATATATTGTACTGGGTTTCAAAATTTTACTTATTACCTAATTAACTTATTTAGTTCTCATGTTCTTTGTATGCCTGCTAAAATTTTGGATTCTTTCCTTACCTAAATATGTGGTTATTTATCTTCCGATGCTCAGTTTGTTATTAAATGATACTTTTTATGGTTTTCTCTCAGTATATTCCATCAAATTATTCTGTATAAAAAATTTTTATGAATTAAATTATGCTTTTTATGACTTTTCTTAGTATATTTCGTCAAATTATTTTTCATAACAAATTTTTTTGAATTAAATTATACTTTTTATAATTTCTCTTAGTATATCCAGTTAAATTATTCTGCATAAAAGTTTTTCTGAATCATGTGATTGGGATCCTCATTTAATGTGAAAAAAATATTTTACATATTTCTGTATTAAAATACTTACCATGATCATTCGAAGTTAAAAAATAGATTTAGACGTACCTGAAGAAAAAAAATCATGTCGTGAATTTTAAAAAAAATGTAACTGAAACATACAAAATAGAAATTACAAGATAAAATTTAAATTTATTTATTAGAATATTTAAAAATAAATTATAATGTGAGATGCAAGATAATGTAAGCAGACAATTCAATTGCTTCTCAAAAAAATATTTCTAGCAAAATAAATCAGCTTTCTAACATATTTGGTGTAAAAACAAAGGTAATAAAAATTAAACTCAAGTTCAAGGAATTTTCCCATAAAACTATTATAATGATAAAAAAAAACTTTTTTTTTCAATTCTCAGGTTTCTCAAGTAATAAAAGAGAAGAAACTTAAAACTACGAAAATATAATTTTTTTTACTTTCAACTTAAGCGTTTTATGAGATAAAGGATAAAGCACCTCATTAAAATCTTGGTATTTTTATTAGGAAGAAAACAGTTTTTGGCTTTAAAACTTAATTCGAATTGAATGAAGCCTGTTTTTGTTTTTATACACATTTTATTTCTTAACTAGCTATTTAACTCAAATAAATATTAAAACTATGAAAAAAGTGATAATGTTTCGAACCCTCCACTTATTCTTATCTTTGCTTGTAAATTTACTTGACTCCAGTAAATCTTAAAAAACTTTTCTTTAGACATTTAATTAATGCTGTAAAGGTTTAATGGCTCTCATAATTCCCGTAGGTCAAACTACTCTCAATTTAAAAGCTTTAACCGAGTTTCAACGCTTTTAGAAGAATCGTTAATAAAAAGGGTAGTTTTTATTTAAGAAAGCATTTATGCAAAAAGATATCAATCATAATAAGCAATCTAATAACATCAACTTGATAATTGTATTAGGTTAACAAAAATAAAATGATTTCTTTTGGGGGGTGCAAAAAAAGGTTTTTTCTTCTAATTTTTCATTTTAAACTACCATATATGTCTTGAACTCGCAAACTGGATGAGTGAAGACTATATTTAAGGGTTTGTACCATTCAAGATACATTTTAATTTCTATAAAATATTAGAAGGTTACTATTAGGCTTACATAGGTTAGGAAGGTTAGATTAATGCAATAAGGTTTGCGTTCAGTGTTTAAGAAATATTTCTCATCTAACAATATATTATTGCTTTTAGTGTCAGTATGATCTAAATATCTGGCTCCCCTTACTAAAAAAGGTATTTTTGAGGTTATCTTGAAGTTGACAGGTGTAAAAAATACACCTGAGGTTGAAAATGAGGTTAAGTTTCGTCCAAAAAATAACCTCCTCAATAAACCTCAATTTGAAATTCAATATACACCCCATAAAATCAACCTCATATAAAGCTAAGCAATACGTTTAGTTGAAATCTGGAGAAATTATTCACACTTCAACTATAATTATTTACTTGAAGTTTAGATTAAATTACCTGTACACCTCAAAAATAATTCTCTAAGCTGGTTGCTCTACAGTAGATTTCTATCAACTTCAAATAAGACTAAGCAACTTCATACCTTGATTATAAGCCTTGGGAGGCGGATTTTTTAAGATTGTTTAAGTCAACTTAAAATAAAACTCAAATAAATCTAAACATCTCAAAAAAATCACAAATAAACCTCCAAGACACCTGTTGCGGTTCGCAGATTTGATTAATAACAAATGTAACATATGCTAATTTTCATGACATTAAGTTTTTATTTTTGGATAGACATAGTAAGATTAGGGTAATTTTGATGATAATTAGTAATTTTGATAGTAAGGGAAATTTTAATGATATTAAATATTTTTTTTGGATAGACACAGTAAGAGAAATGAAATCTTTAAACAGAGTTTTCTGTAATTATTACATTTAATACATGTTTTTGAATCATTTTTAAAACGAAGTGTAAAACATGCACAATAGAAGTAGCAAACTAATATTTAAACATAAAAAAATTAAATCCAAATTTGTCGAATCATTATTAAGAAAAATCTGGATGGAAATTATGAGAACTAGTTCGATTGATAGAACTAACTCATGATGTAATTCAAATAATCACTTTGTTTCATTAGATAAGTAAACTGGTTTTAGGTATTTTAAAACTAGATTTTATCTGTAGTTAACCACTACTGAAAAAATCTAGTTTTAAAATACCAAAAACCTGTTTACTTATCTAAGGAAACAAAGTGATGAGCTCTTGTTTTTTTTTCACTTAAATGTAAATTTGTGGCTCTTAGTTACGTGCATTACAGACTTTTTTTGACGGGAAAAAACTAAAAATATGCCTTAAAAACGTTTATTACGAAACACTCTGCATAAAGAATTTTTTTTTCTCAAAAAACTTAAAGTGTTAAATTTAAACGCCAAAGCATGAGCATATATTAAAAATGGCATATGAATGTAATTTACTTACCAAAAAAATGCCTGTAAAAAAACATCTTTATATTACCTTCAAAAACTTGTCCAAAAGTTCAGACAGCTTGTAAAAGGGAAATTCTTAACTTGCTTCAAATGTAGAAAATAAAATAGTTTTCTAATTTATCTTCAAAACAATGAAGAATTTAATTTAGTCGGGGTTTGTTCTGGGACTCTTTAGTGTAGTTGAGTGTAAAGGGAACCAGGGGCAGTGTGAGGAATTTTTCCTCAAAAACTAGAAGATAGCCCAAATAACTAACGCAGATATATATTAACATGTCAAATATTTATATTATCTTTGTTAGGAGTGTTAATCTCCTCTATTACTTTGTGAATTATTTATTCTCAAAAACTGTTAATTGACGCAAAGAGTGACTGTGAAAAAGTATAATTCTAACTTCCAGAATATGGTAAAATGTACCATGATTCTGGTTCTATGGAAACACCAAAAAGCTAAGTAATTTATACGGAGGTACTTGGGTAATAATTTTCGTAAAATTAATAATGAAATGTACTTTTACAATATGCAATAAAATTTGGCAAATGTGGTAAACTCAATAATTTTATCACGATAAATTGGAGCATGGCATACAAATTATTTATTTGGTTAGATTTACATTTTAGTGTTGTATTTTTTACTAAATGCGTAGTATTAATAACTATAATTTCCGAAACCAGAATTTCCGGTAAACCTTTACCACATGAGAGGGAAAATTTCAAAAGGAATGGTTTCAATTATAATTTAATTTTATTTTATTTTATTAGTTTAGTTTTTTGGTTTTTATTCCCAGAATTATGGTTTTCTTTACCACAAAAGTCATTACCATACAGGAAATTTAACCACAATGTTTTTCACCGTGGCAAATTTATCTTAATCTATTAACATTTAACATGATAACCGTATTTTTTTCTTCGCTAATTGTAATGACATTAACAATAAAGTGTACTCTATGGTCAGAAATAACGCGCTTCAAGTAACGAAACTACTTTTCTTCGTAGTTTGTCGGATAATGCGCCATTTGAAGAAAAAAAACTCTTAAATAGTGCGATTAAAAAATACTACTTTGCAATGATTCCTGGCAACATCTTTTAACTTCAGTTCAATAAAGTAACAGGGTTCAAATACAATGAATTGTTCGAATCTGATTTGAAAATTGTTATGTGTTTCCGTCAGAAGCAGCAATGAAAATTTTTCCGAGTATTTTAGATTTTATCAAACCCATTCATAATAAATTATAGCTTGTTTATCAATTAGGTACTTGTACTTCAAAAAGAAGAAGATATTAATGCGAAATATTGGATGCTTGGCGCATACTCACGGATTAAAGTGTAAACGGAATTTTCCCGAGATCAGTTTGTGATATTTTAAAATTCCCTACTTGCAGGGAGCAAAATTTGTTTACAATCGAATCAAATAGGAAATTTTATAATGTCACAAACTGGTCTAGGGAAAATTTTGTTTACACTTGATCTCCGTGAACGTATCCAATAGCATCGATACCCAAACTACGTCACTTGCAGGCATCCCCTTAGATCACTACAAGACCATATCCTTAAATGAAAATAAGCACTCCTCAACAAAATTAAAAGAATACATGAATGCTATTTCAATGAAAAAGAACAAATTTTCCTCTGTAACTCTCGATGTACTTCATCACAAATATTTAATATAACAGTTGTCTAACAGTTCTTGAATTATTTATTCACTGAAAAAAAAGACATAAAAAGTTAATGTTTGATTGAAAACATTTACAAAAAAGTGGATATGAATAATAAATTGCAGCAGAGCCGCGATGACTCAGGGGAGAGAGCGTTCGCCTTCCAATGAGGTTAACCGGGGTTCGATCCCGGCGATGGCTGGTCGATGTGAATTCCACATCCGGCTTGCACTGACCACAGTGCTGACGTGAAGTATTCTCAGTGGTAGAGTCCCCTAGCTATCTGGCTAACCGCGGGAGGTTCTCGTGGTCTTCCTCTCCATGTAACGCAAATGCGAGTTAGTTCCATCAAAAAGTCCTCCACGAAGGCAAATTTCTCCCAATACTTGATCCAGGGGTTCCCTCGTCGTCTGGAATGGGTTCGAAACTACAAGGCTACGGAGTTGAACATTAGTAGTCATAAACCCAAAAATTGGGTCGGCTGTTCAACGACGGTTATAAAATAAAGTATAAAAATAAATAAATAGCAGCTATATACAATGAGTAAGTTTTCTTAATTATCAACATTATTTCTAAGATTATAAACTTTTTTTTTTAATTTTTGATCTATGATGACGGATACTAAAGTATAATTAGGTTTAGGTGTCAAACCCAGAACATACGGGAGTGCAAGTTTCAAGATGTTAGGCGATTATTTTTCAAGCAATTTTAATCTTCTTGTCAGATTGAATTGATACACTGATCATAGCCAAATTAGCACCAAGTAAATTTCAATCTTCTTTATTGATTGTACGAGAATATTGATTGCTGTCGATTATTTGCCAAATTATTTCAATCTTCTTGTCGGATTAATGCGACAAACTGGTCTTTCAAATTGTTATAAAAGACATGCATGATTTTAATTGTATAATAAAGATATATATGTTTTCATAAGAGAATTTACGTAAATCTGTCGATTGTGTAAAAAAATGTCTTAATATTTAACTTCGATTCACTTCAGGTTTGTTACGGTTGTTGTCAGGTTTGTTCAAATTCATGTAAATAGTCTCTTTGTGTTGTGTGTATGTTAGATTGACAAACTAAATTTTTTTTAAGAAATACTGAAAATTCACATCCAAAGTTAACGATTTTTACTTTATAATGCATTATAAAAATTCTTTACCGTCTCTTATCTCTATGTAATTACAAATTTTATTGCTACTGTATGACAAAAAAGTCGAAGACTACATTACATCAAGTTGCGTAAAGGAACAATTCTTCGTGCTTCCCTACACCAGGAACTACCCTTGCTTCTTGATTTAATGAAGCATTTAGAAGAACACCTTTGCTATAAAGTAGTTGTCAACATTTTTGATTTTCAGAAACATGAAAATTTTTTACTGTTTACATTTGCAAAACAGCAGTTATACTGGCAGTTAATTGCAAATATCGTAGTTTTTCTGACAAATGGGGTCTACATAATATAAAGCATTTTGTTACGTTTTCAATAGATGGGATGAATTTATTTCCAAATTCCTTCATTATTTAAGGTAGCATTTTAAACATAGGGAGACATTTTATTTACACCTTCATTACATTAAGAATAATATCAATTCTTTCGTTTTCAAAAATAATTAAGAACACCTGCATCAATTTCCGTGATTTTATTACCCCTAAGGGAGGTATGACTCCTTTATTCTCTTAGACTAGACTCTTGATGTTGACTATAAAAAAGATTATATCATAGTGAAATCAAACTATTGCTGTTCAATAATGCACATTTTCTTTCTCTCTGCATAAATTGCTTTTTGGCATAAAATCAGAACTACTCATAATAAAACACATCTAGTACTTGCCTCATTCTTATACAAATGACTGGTTTTTCTTTTAAAAGTACATTTCAATACAACTTTGGTAACAGTATTTGGTTAAATCTTAACTTTATTGGATTCGTATTAAAAGTATTTCCCATATAACTTTATTTCCTCTAACAAAGACGGTATTCAAAAAAAAGTTTTTTGTACAGCTTAAATTTCATACACAAAAAGATTTTAATATAAGGAAAGAGTAATTTTTAGCTAACTCGAAATAGTTAATAAAATGCAGTTTTTGTTGAATATATAACCAAGTTTCGATTCTTATAAGTCCAAAAAACACTTAATTATAAAATAATGTTCTAGAATAGTAATTTCAAAACAGGTTATAGTGATAAAAATTTTATTAAATTAGCTTTCAAATTTTGTATGACATAAAATCTTTTGTTTTGAAGTGCATTATCATAAAACATATCTTCATGTATAGTTAAATTTTTGAAATTCATATAAAAAACGGAAATATTGCTTAGCAACTTTTAGGCTTCCTTTTTCTTATAATTTGAATGAATTTTAAGTCTTTGCAAATCTCCCAAGGAAATGCAGTCAAACCATTGATTAAGGCACATGTCACGAGTTTTCTTATATTTAATCATAATTAATCATTTCCAAAATATGTATTTGATTAACATAAAAACTGAAATGCTACTACTCTGAAATAATTATGGTTCTCTGTCTTTTCAATAAACATTTACTCCAGGATTCATTTACCCTAGGAAACATTTGCCCCAGGACAAATCTTCCATGTGTTCCTGCTAGTCAGGTACAGAAATGATTAATGAGCTGAAGCTGCATTGTAAAATTTCGATCAATAAAATGCTTTGTTGCAGTTTACTTTGCATGTATATCATGAAACGGTAGTATAATATATAACTACAAATACTTTACATGTATATCATGAAACGGTAGTATAATATATAAGCGTATTCATAATTATCTCCTATTATACATAGACTATAAAAAAATCCGGATCAAATTACAATAAGAAGTACCGGTACTAAGGGTGCCAGTACATTTTATTGTAAAATTGTTTTCCACCAGAGCAAGTTATGGAACAAAACGACTGATGTACCGTAATTTTTACAGTACCGTAAAATCAGGGAATCACTCTAATTAAATAAATACACTATCTGGAAGAAAGTGACGGGACACCCCTAAAAGTAGAAAAGTCGACAACATGCGCAATAATAGGTATCACGCGTCAGCCATATCCTATAAATACTCTGTGGAGTCGACTAGATTTGTTTTTGTCAAGATGCCGCCACGGACAGAGTTGTCTGAGTTCGAGAAAGGTGTGTTAGTTGGATTACATCTTGCTAATGTGTCAATTAGGGAGATATCCCATAATTCCTCTAGGAGGAAATGATACATAACCTCCATAAGGAAATTCCTCTTGCCACTATGGTTAATTTAGTGGCATGCCCAGAAGGGTTGCAGCTGTGATCGCAGCCAAAGGAGGCCCTACCTCCTATTAATTTTAATAAATATGGGTTTATTTCGTTATAGTGTCGTGTCCCGTCACTTTCTTCCAGATAGTGTATTTCTGTTAAAATTACGGTATAATATTTTACGGTAATATGGATTTTACGGATGATGCACCTAAAGAACTTTACCGTAATTCTATCCGTAATTTTTTACAGAAACTTTGGAACTTCACACACCTTTTAGCATTCAAATTATATTATGTATTTAACTGAAATTATGAAAGTTCAGATACTTTTTAAATAAAATTTATTTTACGTTTGTAAACGTATTTCAAAAAATTAGTTAATAGGAATAAATGGAAAATCTTGAAGTACGAGATACTCCTTAACGGAAGTTATACTAATAAGATTTCACTAATAATATATCGTTTACTCCTTTACCCGTTATTTTTTTATTCTTTTCTTTGTATTACTTTTTACCGTGTATTGATCTTTAATATTTTTAACTTAACTCTTAAATCTATTTTTATGTTAATGCAAACAATATACAAAAAAGCTTTATGTATACCATAGTAATTATAACAGTGAATAATGTCGCTGAAGTTTTAACTACAGTTTCATCTAACTATAATATATTCTCGAAAATTCGTAATTTCTAGGAGCCAATTTGAATAAGTGGTGCTATTTATAACACATGTGTATCGAGTAGTTACGACACCGGAACCCTTTCAAATTTGAATCTCGCCAAAGACGATATTCAGATACCTTTCCTTAAATTATAATACATGATCCACTTTACAGTTATCTGATACAGCTATAATTTTAAAAATAGGCTAGAAGATCGGTTATTAGAACGTTTTAGGGATGACAAACGGATGGATAAGGTTTGTGAGTATTTAAATGTAACCACTAAAGGCAAATTTAATGGTACTATTTTTATATACGATTGTAGATATAACTGTATAAATCTGTCATATAAAGCTGAATACAAATGTCTACATTATAAATTGCATTTAATGCAAGTCTATTTAATGCAAATTGAAAAAATTATACTATCTCTAAATCAACAACAAATTTTTTAATTTTTTTCCTACGTTTACTTATAGTTTGTGTCATGAATAACTTTGACATTAAAAATATAGTAAACGAAATGCACTAAACTATGTAAATTATATTAAATTACTGTTATACCTTATATCTTAAATAACTTTTACATTGAAATTGTACAAAAGGAATCTACTAAAATATGAACATAAAATTGTATTGCAGATATAACTTAAATCAAAAATATTTTTCTCATTGAAAATAAGAGTGCTTAACGAAATCTACTTGAACATATAAGCTCAATTAAATTTCTGACTTAACTTATGTTTTAAATAATCTTCACATTAAAAGCATAATAAAAGAAATGCACCAAAGGCATATAAATTAAATTAATTAATTGACATAACTTACATTTTAAATAGCTTTCACAATGAAAGTGTACTTAAAAAATTAAAATGAACATGTAAAAGAGTACCAAGTCATGTAAATTAAATTAAATTATTGATATACTTTATATCTTAAATAGCTTTTACAATAAAGTATAAAGAAAGAAATGCATTAGAATAAGCAAATCCAATTAAATTGAGGCAATGGTAAGAGAATCAGACCTGGTCCGTAAGAGCCGAGTATCGGTCCTCGACTTCGCTAAGACCTACCAAGTGCATGTGATATACGCGTTCGTAAAATCTGTGAAATCAAAAGTCTTATGGTCGGTCAGTGAGCAGTACCATGGATACAGGAATCTAGGGAAAATTCCCCTCCATTTCAGATCTATATCTAAAATGAGGAAGTGGCCTCACTAAATTGTTGCAATGGCTAGATCTGCTACAGTCTTATTGTATAAAACTTCGTAGACATTTTTTTCCCTTTAGTCACACGTTCAGTATCACTATTGAATTATTTTATATGTTTAATTATTATTCTCATAGTCCATAAAGAAAATGAGCGTTCTAGCCGTAGTATTTATAGAAAGTTCTTGACTTCATTCTTTACACCTAATGTAAGAAAATTGCATCTATATTTATACCATTGCGTGCAATACATTTCATTTTGTTATTTATTTGTTCTAATTTTACCAAGTAGAAGCATTTAATGAGCAAACTATTTTTTTTTTTTTTTTTTAACATACTTAAAAAAAATTTTTTTTTTTTGTTCTTTTCTGAAGAAAAGCAAATATCACGTCTTTGAAATTGCATTCACGAAATCCCATAAAACTGCGGCCTGAAACATCTTTCCCCTTTTTAAATATTCAAAGAAGTTAACTTTTTTTCCCGTTTTTAAAAGCGTTTTTCTTGACTCTGATAAAAGAATTTACAATTTCTATCATTGACTTATTTTTCAACTTAAAGAGGACTTTTCTTATAAGTAAAACAAAAAGGATTAAACGACGAATCAGAAACCTATTTTTCTCACTTATATTGAACCGCAAACTAATAATACTTTACTTAAAAGCGTTCTACTGTGACGACATAGCAACTCATTTCTCTAAGTTTCTTATATCTTAACCACTAACAGTGACACCGTAACTGTTACAGTGGAGCCCTCTAGTAACAATAAAAGTAAACTATTAAATTATGCTAAGGATTGTAAAGCATAGGTACTCATTAATTTATAATCTAGCCTCACGATCATAATTTTGTTAACTTCTCCCCTTTTCTTACGTTAGATTTTTGCTTACTTATTTTTTTAATTTTGTGATTATATTCACAGTTTTAAATTTTATAGGTTTCTTAGGTCGATTAAATTCTTGAATCAATTAATTAATCAGATAAATTATTTACAGATGCCTCACAGGCCTCTTTGCCTATCGGTTCAAGTGTGGTGCCATACTTACGTGTGACTCAGGGACTTGTGCCGTTGAGTTAGCCATCGCTTGGTCTTCTGGTATCGCAATGGTCTTCTGGTGCTGCAGTGGCTGTCTCTAAGTTTGTCTTCAACTTTCTAAGTCTGGCCCATATAGTCTAAGATGCTTAAGAACAAAGTCTATTTTAACAAGTATTGCGTGTATTTGTTTTACCTATAAATAATACTACAAATATATCAAAGTCTAATCTGTATTCTGTAGCCTATTCCTCTATGACTTATATAAATCGCCAAGTAGTAATTATACGTAATGCCAGAGCAGAGCGTCGTATATTTTCCGTTAAAAAGAATTAAAATGTAGTCAGGCTTTGAAAAAATACGTTGCTTTTGTAATTTTTTTTTCTCTTACAATAGATTGAAATTCTCTCTGAGTATTAAACTGTCAATAAAAAAAACTCTAAAGAAAAAATATATTTTGTTTCTCAAGATGATGCTTTTTTAGTGCAACAGGAACTTGAGTTCTCCTTACAGATTTCAATACTTTTACATTTTGGATACTTGCACGCTCTATATCTTTCTTTCTTATTTTTAATTTACACGGAGAAAAATTTTTTATAAAATTACCGCATTATTCGGTAATGACATTTCTGGAGAAAAAAAATGTGTCTTAAATCTAAAAAAATATTAGAAAAGTTATACGTTTATTAAAAAGACATCTAAGGAATTTTTTTCGTAAATTATTTCAAGATTTCATCAAAATAAGAAATCGTTAACAAAATGTTTGCTGCATCAGGACAAAATGTAATGTTGTAGAATTCGCTTGTTCAACTTGTGTTTTATTTCAACAGTGTCGAGTCATGTAAATGTCAGCACACTTTCACCTCAGAAGAACGTAGAAAAATTTTCTAATCAAACTATTCCTCTTGAGTTAAATTGGATTTTATTTTCTCTTTTCGTTTTCGTAAATAGAATATTAGATAGTTTTTTTCCTCAAAAATATCAATAAAAATTACTAATATACAATAAATATCATTATATAAATAATAAATTTTCAACTATTTTTTCTTAATTTGTTTCATATTTTTTCAAATATTATTTCAGGTTTTTTTTTTATTTTCCAAAAACTTCACTTAATTTGATAAATTAGAAACGTTAATTTTCTTTCTTGATAAGCCTTGTAAATTCTTAAGCTTGGTGCTTATAGATACTTCTAAGTTCTTAGCTGTTACTTAGAAAAAAAAAAAGTCAATTATACTTATCTACCTTACTTACCTTTTACCTTACAGAATAAAAAAAAAACTGAAGTGAGTCTAGGAGATAAAAGTTTAATTAGTTTCCACATATATCCTTCAGGGAGATTAACTCTCTTAATTAATTTACTGTAATATAGTTCAATCATTTAATTCGTTACAGTTCGTATTTATTTTGTAGTTAAAATAAAACGGTAGCTGATTTCCCGAGTGGGTTTTAGACAGCACACGTATTCACACCTATTTGAATATTGCATACTTAACCCTAAGTTAACAAATTAAAAGAAAAAGGCTTTATAAATGATAATTAAGGTAACAGTAATTTTTTTTTCAGTTTTTACTGCTTTAAATTCAATTATTATTAGGGACATATTGCGGGTTATCTATTTGCAATTACTATTGATATTTTAGTTTTAAAATCCATCAAACAGCTTATTAAGAGGACCTTTAAGACCTGTGACATGAAAAACTTATCGACTGTATTTCTACTAAGTCTTGGAGGGCTACCATCCTAAATTTGCGAAATGACCCAAGACGAAGAGCGGTGGCCGAATTCCGCTTAGCCACCGGTCATGACTGTGTGCGGAAACATCTGTCTAGATTTGGCATCGTTCCTTCCCCGGTATGCACTCTTTGCAGTCCTGGTGAGTACATGGACTCCACGCACCTTCTCCGCTGCTCTGCACTTAGCAAGAATTCTATCACTGAACGCTATTGGGACGCTAGGGACGTGTTGTGATTAATAGACTTTGTTGCAGCATCTTTTGTATCCGTTCGTATTTTTATTCGATGTTTCTATGTGCTGTTACTGTCTATAATCTGCCATTGGAAATTTTAAAAAATAAAAAATAAAAAGTTTTAAAATAAAGTTGTAACATAGATATAGCTTATATCAATAGAATATAGATGTATCAATATAATATAGCTTTCTTTCGAAATATTAAATCATATAGAACAAGCAATCTCACGCATCACAAAATAAAAAAGAAATGATAAATAAAAAGAGATTGTTAACCAGTAAAAATTTGAAGTAAGGAACACTGTAAAAACTTTGGTGTTATATTTCTCTGAATTTGATGCTGAACAACCTAAAAAATTGTTTGACACTATTTTTAAGGTTAACAACAGATCGAGCTTTCGTGTTTAATTTAAAAGGTACACTCCATAATCTTAAGCTCATTCGCACCATTATTGAATTATTTTCACTTCTGAAAAAACCAATGTTGGCACGCTTCGGATATCGTCAGCAAAATTGTTTGCAATTCAGAAAAGTTTATCTGGATTTTTTTTTTTTTTGTGTATTTTAATCCGATTTACTAAAATACAAGCTTGCCGTTAAAATATGTCTGTATGTTGTTGGTTGTGTAATAATGATAGTTGTGTTTTAATTTATAAATGTCTGTAGACTATATTAAATGATTTTATAGTGTGTAATTTCTATCCTCTTCAGTTTCATTAATTCTAGCTCGAATTCGTCTCAATGCTATACCTGTGTCACGTGTATGCTTGATTAAATAATTAATTTTCTTTAAGAATTAGCATACGTATGCATCCTAAATTGATGAATCTTAGTTTATATTGTAGCATAAAAATAACTGTGCTGATTCCTATGTGTATCATGCTTCACTGTAATTATAAATTGATGAATAAAACACAGATCATATAGATCAAGATGGCAAAAACTTATTGGGATGGCCTTGGCCTGTCATAGGCTGTAGTGCCCAAGAAGAAGAAGAAATAAAACACAGGGAAAAAAGGATGACCAAAGTATGGTAAAGTTTATCTTGTTTCTGGCTCCATGTGAACACCAAGAGGCTTGATAATTTTTACCGAAGCCCTTTGGTAATGATTTTGGTAAAATAAACAATAAAATATGGTTTTAAAATATGTGATACAATTTGGCAATTCTATCATAATACCTTAAAACAGGACAAAAAATTACATTTATTTGGTTAAATTTACTTTAGAGTTTTGTATTTTTTACAAAATATGTGTGTAATAAGAACTATAACTTTGAAAATTAGAATTTCCAGTAAATCATTACTTTTTTTTTTCAATTCCAAAACATTACTTTTTAAAAAATTAGTATTCAGTTTAAAGTCGTGGAAAACTCGTAGCACCCCATTTTCCAATTCACGGTACCCAGTTTTCAAGCCCTTTTTGTTAGGAGGACCGGAAAGTAATGTCGTTTCGGTGCAGTTGGTATTGGTTATGAAGATTTTATTTTAAATCAATGATGTATTCACTCTCGTTAACAACAACCTTTCAATGACGGATCGCAATGAATCGAAATAGATCGAAAAAAATCATTTGATTTTTAAGACTAACGACTATTTAATGCGCAGAAATGACATTACTTTCCGGTCCCCCGAATATTAATACAGGGATTCTAAATCTTAATTCCTGCAGTCGATGCTAGTTGTTCGTAAATTTTTCTTTCACGCTTTTACCATTTAAAGATTACTCTTTAAAATCTTACAATCGATGTCATTTCTTATTTTTGCTCTTTAATAGAACTATTACGCTTTGAAAGCAAAAGAATTTCGACGTCTAAAGCCAGATTTATCGAGTCTTAACTGTTTTCAAAAGCAATATCACCTTTCACTAACTTAAACGGAAATGACGGCATTTTTTTTCAATGCTATGTTTCATTTAAAAGAACAAATGCAACATAGATGCCTGTAAATCTTTGTAATCCCAATGAAAGACAAGTTTAAAGTAAAAACATTAAATTTAATGAGAATTGTTCTAACTTGTTTTTTATTTTAATACTTAGAATTTATTTTCTTTTTATTTTCAAAGAGAAAAAGAAATTCTCAATTCATTTTCATTTCCAAGCAAAAAAAACCTTTTTATTTAATTTTTACGACGGTTTCAATAGACGTAGTTAGTGAATATAATTATTTATTAGATAATCAATAATTTTTAAAACATATTTATAATTGAATTGATATGAAATATTGTTTATTTTAAACTACTCAACGGACATCGTGCAAATTTTAGAACTTTATTTAAAATTAAGTTTTTTGAAAAATTTCATCAATTCAATTGTCATTCATTATTAAAGTAATAAAATAAAGATAAACAAATTAAAGATAAACAAATAAAGATAACATTTCAATGGATATCATCCGTAAGTGGGAACTCAATTTTGCTACTGGAAATTTCGTTAAAAAATGAGAGCCAAAAATAGGTTCCACCAAAATCTTTCTAAAAGTAGGTCTATGAAAACATTCCGCACATAACCTTACCGAACATAACCTACAAAAATAACCTTATGACTAAATTCATAACTAAAAAAGTTGCTTGATATTCAAACTAATCGAAATAACTATCTTTAATGACTGATAACATGGCATAAAGCAATTGCCAACTTCAGAGTAAAAACATGGCATGAGAAGTAAGAGGCATACAAGGAACCTAAACAAAATTAAGCAAAATAGGCGTTTTTCTTATTGAACACTAACAAAATAGATGTTTTTCCCAATGAACTCTAGTAAAATATGTAAAGCTAGAAAAGAAACTCCGAATATATTTTTGGATGATTAGGATTGGATAAATACAACTAACGACAAGGACATTTCTCCAAACCACAAGAGACTATATGAGCAAACTATATGTCCATGAAACTACATCAGCTCATCACAGACTATTATTAATTTATTAAAATTTAATATGTTTTAATCAGCTTGCTTTATAACGAAAATTGTATAAGTTTAGAATTTAATTGTTTGTATTTACAACAGCGACTATAAGCCATCAAAATTTTATTTTTTCATCACAATTCTATAGCGGATGTTTCAGTGTAACCCAGGACCAAATATATATATATGTATATACATATATTTAAATTTTTACAATAATATTTTAAATGTGCTCGAAGAAAACAATACTAATAAAATTTCCATACTGGATGGTAATAAAATTTATGGAAAAAAAATCCATAATTATGGTAATAAAAACCAAATAAAAATTTTTTAAACTCTTATTATGTAATTGCTTCCGTTCATATGGTAGCGGTTTACAATAAAGGCTGGTATTCCAAATTATAGTTCTTTTTACTACACATTTAGTGAAAAATACAAAACTGAAAGGTAAATTTATCGAATAATGGGTTTTTATGCCTTTCACTAAGGTATTTTGACAATGTCAACAAATTTTCTTCCCAGTGTAATCCTTTCTTTCACATACTAGATGAAATTATTTATTTATTTTTCTATTTTATTTTTATGAATTTATTTATTTATTTACTTATTAACTTATTTATTTATTTTTGTAAAAAATTGAGGAGTCAAAGGAAAAGCGAAATCAGAATGCAAGAACAAAATATATTGATATTTTAACCATGTATCATTAGTTTCGAAAAAAATACAAAACTACATTAGATCAAAAATAAAAGTTGTTCTATAGAATTTAAGGCTTTGACGCGAAAGAAATCGAGTAAGCATTTGCTTGAAGAGAGGAAAAATTACGTCTTATAATATACGTCATTTTGTCAGAACATGTCAGTCACCATTTTATTTTATTTTGAGAAAATCCAGACAGCACATTTCAAAGCAATAATATAAAAGTGAGAGTAAAAAAAAACAAGAAAATTCATCACAATATACGAGAATATATCTTTTTTTGCTCGACAAGCAAATAAAATGATGTTGGAGAAGAGGAACGCAAATGCCTGAACAGACAGCCTACAATGCTTCCATACCAGCTTTTGCTGCTTCATTGCGAACTGACAGTCAAGAATAAGAAATTCCTCTGATGACAAGAAAAAAGCTTTATACACTTTTTTTTGTCTTTACTCTGGTGTTCTGAATAGTATTTAATGATTGAGCTGAGATAGATAAATTGTATACAGTATTTCTGATTTGTATCCATATCTGAATATTGAAATATGTGGAATTATTGCGTTATTTGGAAAGTGAAAAAAGAATTTCGTTTTTTTCCCCCAACTGAGAACGTATTTGCATTATTTAACAGCCAAATTAATATTCATACATTATTGTTACTATTTTCTTTGACATATGATATAGCTAGTCTTGTTGGTGAAAAAGTTTGCTTGATTCTACTCTCTCTATCAAAATCAATGGGACACAAACTCAAAAAGAAGATCGCTTCTACACAACCACCTGACGCATTCTTAACGCATACTGGCTTTTTATAAACAAGAGGACGTATTAACGTTACAGATCTTAGGCTTTTTTATTGTCGGATTCTTTTTGTTAATAAAAGAAAATCAATCGCTCTTTTATTTCGCTTTGCTAAGCATTAATTGCATATTTCATTTATTTGCAAGAATTCAATATTTCCAAAATTATCGCACCATCGATTACGAGATCGCTTATCCAATTCATATTTTACGGGCTATGCTTGCTCTAAGATGAAAATAACAGTCGCTGACATAAACAAATGTCACGTTGCATCAGCCATTCACGAGGGATGACGTCGATTGAAGGCATCGAATTGAAAGGATATCACTCAAAAATAAGACTATTCTTGAATATAATGCTTGCTTTGTAGTTAGGTACCAATCAAAAATAGTAAAGGTTTTGGTAGGATGTTAAAAATACGTTTTTAATTTTTATAGGACAGTACCACGATTAATTTTAATGTGCTATCAGCTTTTAGACAAATCGAATGTTTCTTTTTTATTCTTATTTTATAATCGTCGTTGAACAGCCGACCCAATTAAAGGTTTACGACTACTAATGTTCAACTTGTAATTTTGAACCCAATCCAGAAGGCAAGGAAACTCCTGGATCGAGTATTGGGAAACATTTGCCTTCGTAGAGGACTTTTTGATGGTGCTAACTCGCATTTGCGTTAAGTGGAGAGGAAGACCACGAGAGCCTCTCACGGTTAGCCTGACGGCAAGGGGGCTCTAACCCATGATCTGTGTACCTCTGAGGATGTTTCACGTCAGCACTGTGGTCACCGGATGCGGAATTCGTATTGACTGGGATTCGAACCCGGTTCGCCTCATTGAGGGCGAGCGCTCTATCCCCTGAACCATCGAGGCTCTGAATGTTTCTTTTAAACTGAGAAAGCCAGATGATTAATAGAACAGATAAAATGCTCAAACAAGATAAGTGTAATATCTCATATAAGTGTTGTTACTCGCCAATGTACAACTTGGATGAGAAGTACTACTTAATTCGAAATGTTCTCTTGATAGATTATTACTTGCTCTGGTTTTTATAATTACTTTCCATTACTTTAAACGAGAAGATCAAAAAACAAGATATTAATGAGCGGGGAATCATGGAGCTGTTTTTAAATAAAATTTTTGCTTTACAGCTCAAATTTGTTGATTCGAAATTTCGACACAGAAGTTATTTTAAAGCCATCCTTTTCGTGAAAAAACAATTACTGCCTTATTTTCTTCAACAATTTATAAAATTAAGAAAATTAGGTTCTATAGCTTACTTTATATTGATGAATAGTCCTTTCTGAAGGAGAGAAAAAATGTGCGTTTTTCTCCTAAATATTGAAGTTGGTTACTTAAAATCACAAAATATAATTTTAAAACGAAAGTTTTAAAGTGTTATTCGAACGAGAGCATTATTCTTAAGAAACTAAATATTTTTGACTCCTATAGTTATGTACATAAAAGAATTTCTATTTCGAGAATGATAATGTTATATTTTATCAAACATAAAGCAGTATTAATTCAATATTCAAATCATTTATTTATTTTTAAAGGATGATATCAGGTTCCAGGTTCTCTCAAGTTCATACAACGCCTACTATCATTTTGAAGGTAAAACCTGAATTCATCTGTGAAGAGAACAGCCTTCCATTGGTCAGCGCCGTCTATTGGACAGGTTCCTGCACCCACCTCAAACGTTCCTTTCTATGGCATGACGTGAGGGGCACGTAAATGGCTGGTCGCTTTCTGAACAAACCACGTTCGTTATGCCTTCTGCGTACAATAGACGTTGACTCAAATCTTCCGTAGCCTACACTTAAGAGACGATCTGTGTGATTCTATTTCTTCGTGGACATAACGATAAACATTGGCCATCGGCGCCCAACATTTGGATAGTCATGGAGATAGCATTTGCCTGTCCTTGGACGCCGAACTTGTGATTAAAAATTTTTGCCTAAGTCTGCGAAACAGAAAAGGACTCACATATAGTTTTTGGCAACTTTTATCTGACTTTATCCTGGCTCTAGTCTTCCACAGTTTTTCGGACAAATGATCTCTGGAGGTCATTCTTACAAATTGGCTATCGCAAATTCAAAACATAAATTCTCTAATTGCAGTTGAAATCATTCCACTGCAGTGCCACCAATTCATATATTGCAGTTTTACTTAGGTACTCCCATTTGAACATATTCGAATTTCATTGGGATTAACTGATTTTTCTCTTGGAGAGTTTTCGCTATGTTTATAATTCTTCCTTAATTTATGATAATCAGAGTAAATGAAACTCAAATGGATGGTTTATGCCGATTTTTCAGAAAAAGTAATTGTATCGCCATTTTTAGTCTTTTGATGTTCACTAAGTTTTGACAGATCAATAACGTGAAAAATCGGTTAACTCCGAGAGTTATAGCACAATGAAGATAGGCCTTGCTGTGGAAAAACGGTTCCTGTGATACAGAGTAAACGCCTGCAAATATTACTTATTATTGCAAAAAAGATATATTTTGGAGATAAAACAGTTATTTTCTGGATGCATACTACTCCTCCAGACTCCCGTCTCGCGTCGTGGCGGGTACAATGGTCACGAGGAAAAGACACTTCGAATAGGGGTGTACGGAGAATAGTTTTGTCTTAATCTTTGCATAAGTCGTCGTGAGCAAACCAGTCGACACCTTCTATCCTCCATATCACCCCCATTAGAAATGTGCTCTCGCTTGTTACCATAGTAGCAAACAGTCCCAGACTTTTAGTCTGGAGGAGTTCTCCTCAAAGACGCACTATAATGCTAGTGCCCAATTTTATCAAACCTGATAGTAAGAAAATAGATGCAAGCAATAATAATGAACAAAGTGTTTCTTTTTTATTGCAGAAATAATTTCATGGCAACAAATAAAAACTATAACCCTTATACACCGAGAAGTTAAAAAATCCAGACACTCGAGTAAAATTAAACGGTGAAAAATTTTCTGGTTTCTGAACACTAGAACTGGTGGCTACTTTTTTTCCCCGTAAGTGGTGTTAACTAAGTCACTCACTACAGCAAAACCAAGGATAGTTCCAAGTGCAGTGAAATACCTAAAATGTTCTTTTACACTACTTGGTTCAAAATATCCACCACCATGTTTGCTAATCAGTAACACTAAAATTTATAATTACTGTAAGATATGTTAAGTATAAGAATCATTTAAGTTACTTTTATGATACAATCTTACGCAAGAATCATATATTTAAAATGCATATATAGAACATTTCTTCAAATAAAATTAGTTCAATCAAACCTACACAAAGCACAGACAGAGTATTGATATGAATTCGAACAAATGAGAATTGAATTGAAGCATAAATATCTTTCTCGTACTGCTAAAAACTTGCATGCATTTTATAACAGTTTATATGAGTGCTTTGTCAAATCAATCCGATTAAAAGATTGAAATTACTTATCAAATAGTTGGCCATAATCAATATTTTAAATCAACAAAAAAGAGTATTGAAACTTACTTGGTATTAAATAAGATATGACCAATTTGTAAATTAAATCTGATAAGATGAACTCAATTTTCACCAGTACACTTTTCCAAACCGCCATATTGTCACTACCTTGATATTGTACAATTATTCACCTTTAATCATAAAAAAATGGGATAAAAGCACTTTTTATACATTTAAAACATACACTGTCATCTCATTTTACACAAGTTTACTAACTAACTAACTCCCTGGCATTACAGTCCATGTTGGACCATGGCCTCACTAACAATTTTTCTCCAAAGTCGCCGGTCTCTAGATCTTAGTTTCCAGTTTCGAACCTTTAGAATCTTAAGGTATTTCTCCACCTCGAATAACCATCTCTTGGTCGGCCTTCCTCTTTTCCTGTCACTGCCCCTTGAATATCTTCTTAGTGCCTCTGTTTTACATAATTAATTATATCTTTTTCTTTAAATAGTCTTGAAATTTCGAAATTGTATCCCCTTCTCCACAGATCACCCTCTTTGACAGGTTCAAAAATAGTTCTAAGACTTTTTCTTTCCCTGGTAATCAGCCTTTATTCTTGTTTCTGGGTTAAAGTCTATGTCGCTGATCCATAGATAACGGTTATTCTGATTATAGTATTATAAACCTGAAGCTTTGTTTTCCTCGTTATTACTTTAGGTGTTAGCAATCACTTAAGAGCAAAATTACTGCGATTTCCAGCATTTAGTCTTTGCTTGATCTCTAGCATAATATCATTGTTTTCAGTGACAACTGGACATAAGTACTTAAATTCCCTATTCTAAATCCCCAAGAATCTAGTTAAACAGCTTAAATAGGAATAATTATTTGACCAATTTTCGGAGCTCCAAAAAAAGCAACCTTCTTCGCCAATGAGATGCCAATTTATGTAAGCTTTATCAATTAGTGGTGTTAGGATTTATCTACACACTTTGAAATATATAAGAGCGTTTGATTTGGTATTAATGTTTAAAAAAATATCTTACTCCAGCAATTTTTTGAGTTTTTTAACACCAATTTTGGATTGGTATTACACCACAGTTGGTATTAAATAAAATAAAGATTTAATAAATTTCTTTGAATCATTTCTATATTGTTAAAATGGTTCAATCAAGTCACTAAACTTTAGATCTTTTTTCAATATACATGAATGTTTAATAAAACATGATTTGTCATCAACATATATAAGCAAAAAAAAACTTCAAATGTAATAAAATCAACTTCTAAAATGCCAAAGTTTATCAGAAAGGGCTTCAATTTTCAGAGAAATGAATAGCATAAGATAAAACTTCACAGAAAACTTAGTATTCAGGGTTCGAAAAAAAAAATTTCGTTGCTATTTTTTTTCCTGGATTTTCAAGTGAAAGGAAGACTTATTTCCCGAAATGAAACTCTCTACATTCAAAAATATTTTCGTAGCTTACTTTTGGTTTTTAAGGAAAGTCAATCCATCAAACTGAGTTGGGAGACTTACAGTTTTTCTTCTTTTTAAAACACAACAAAGAAATTTGGCGTTCTAATTTTTACCGTTTTTTCAACTCTAACTTGTGAGAGTAGGGTTCTTTCTATTTCGTTGTCTGAAAAAATTTAACATATTCTAGCAATTTTTATTTACCTTTCACTGTCTGTGGAATCCCTATATTTTAGTTTTTCTTTTAAATTTACTGCATGTAACTTTTAAAAATTATTTTATCTCTAATTCATAAAAATGCTGCACATATTTCTGAACACATAAGTCTTTTCCCAAAAACTGTCCTTGATATATATTTTTAAGAATTCTTGTAAATATTCAAATAACAAAAACATGTGTAACATGTTTACATGGCAAAAATTATTCTTTAAGTGAAAATTTTATAAATTCTAACAAACTCTGTCGAATCATTTGTGAAGAAAACAGAACTAAAGAGATTAAAAGACGCGTTGGAAAACAATTATTAGAAACACTTCAAAGTTTCATGAGGTTATCAAACTAGTTTTGTTATTTTTCATCCTATCTTGGACAACTGGAACTGCTTTGGTAAGGAGATAGTGCGTTTGCCTCCCAATGAGGTAACCCAGGTTCGAATCCCATTGGTGACTGTTGATATAAATTCTGATTTCACCTTGCGCATATCACAGTTCTGACTTGAAATATGTCCAATGGTTGATGAATTATGAATTAGAATCCCCTTGCTGTTGACTAACCGTGTGAATTTTTCGTGGTTTTCCATTCCATATACGCAAATGAGGGTTAGTTGCATCAAAAAAAAAATCCTCAACGAAAGTTGTCGTTGTCACAATACTTGATCTAGGAGTTCCCTTGTTCTTTGGATTTAATTCAAAATTATAGGGGATTTGAGCATCGATAGTTATAAAAAATTATACAATAATTCAGCAGATTCTAAAAATATGTTTGTTTTTTTTACGTCTGGATTCACAAACTAGTGAATTCACACTCATTTTTACTTCCTTTTTGATAAAAATTCCAAAAATATAGATAAGTGTGGCCATCGCGAAAGAGTAATTAGAGAAACATCCATAAGTAATAGAGAATCCATAAGTAATTAGAGAAACATCCATATTCTAACTAAAATTTAACTTTAAGAAACTTATCGAGTTACAAGCCAAAAGTATAAAAGGCACACAAATAAAGTAAATAGGACATTTCGAGAGATTCTTGAAGTTTTAAAACTATTTAAAACTATGCTCTATTCATTAGAAATTCTATACGTAAGTTGCATAATGCCACAGTACTTCTAAATATTTCGAAGTTTATTCGCTTTCAGTCAGAGCTACATTAGATTTACTATAAATTAAATAAACATTTTCTATTTCTGTGCTTTAATTCATCTCAGTTAAATGGAAAATTAAAATTTTTGGCCTTAAATTTAAAATTTAAAAATTGTATTTTGCAGTTTGCATACGCAGACAATTTTAAACAAATTCTTTTCTTTTAAATTTCTTAGCTTTACTCGGCAATAATTATATCACAATACTTTTATCTCCATGATAGGTTTAATAATTATTAACCCTATCAAAATAACTTTGAACTATTTTTAAAAGTAAATTTTGGGTAAACATAACTGCAAAGTTTAAAAAAATGATTTTTACAAAATTTGTATTACAGCAAGTCTGTTTCAGAATTTCTTTTTAAAAGTATAAATCATATAAAAGAAGACAACACTTTCAGTACTAAGACTAGTATAGATCAAATAAGCTTTTAACATTTTAAATGGTATTTTCTCAAAAGAGCGTTTTCGCTTTTGAAATTTATAATAACTTTTCCAACTTTTAAATACAGATTAGATTCTCAACATAACGTGTATTTTTACTACACATTGGATTTTTATTTGTTTCAGAAATTTTAATAAACATATGATAAACTTGAACTTTTTTTGATATTCTTAAAAGTCTAAATTTAAATTTAAGTCAGTGGTTAGTGATAAGCATTGTGCTGAATATTTTATCAAATCAGCCGAAAACTAGAGATGTTATTCAGATACACTATCAGTTTTGATTTATACTTTTAGAGAAATAACTTGATATTTTAATAAGATTTTGAAAATTGAATGCAATATTTTTAAAATATTAATTTAGTGTGCAAGTTTTCAAATCGTGTAATTGTTTATAGAAACATTTTACATTGGTGTCTCCTCTTAAAAAATTTCCTTTAACTAAAACCGAGTATTGACTTAACGTAAGTCTATACTCGGTTTCCTTTTCTTCAAAATCATTAACCATGCAAAATATTGAATAGATTTATTTGCGCATATGGAAGTAATTTATCAAAACAATTATTTTGAGAAAGGCATCATGCAAACAAAGTAAATTATCAGACATATCGCACAGTGCAATAAATTAAATATCACTCAAAAAGGATCACGTAACACTCAGACGCGCTATGATCTGTAATTAAAATCATAATTGAACGAAAAATTACCTGGAAAATCAGAGTTAATATTTGCAAAATAAAAAAGGTCACAAATGCATCGGAAATCTTGCAATAATAGATATGGAAAATTAAGAAAATTCAAGTGAAGAAACTTTGAATAAAAAGACGACATTAAAAGTTACAAGATGGATCACACCAAAAATACCCCGGCAAACAATGACAAATAAACATATACTTATCATACTTATGTCATTTAACTTATTTTTACAACAACATTTCTCCAACAACAGTGGAAATTGTTTTCTAGAAATTTTAAGCTTGCATATACTAAAATACTATTATGATTGGCTTAAGAATTGGCCAAAAATCGGTTTTCCCCGTAGCATCTAAATTCTAGATTAAAAACAACAAAGTGTGTCACAACATACCTGTTCCATTTACACCCTGAAAGATTTTATTTTACAACAGACGTTGAACAACAGACCCAATTTCGATTTTACGACTGTCAATGTTCAGCGTCGTTATCTTGTAATTTCGAACCCAATCCAGAAGACAAAGAAACTCCTGGAACAAGCACTGGGTCAAACTAGGAGGATTTTTTAATTGAATGAATCCGCATTTGCTTTCTATGGAAAGGAAAACAGCGAAATTCTTCCATTGTTAGACAGATTGCAAAATTATTCTAACCCTTGATCCGGATATTTTATGTCAGGATCAGAGTGATCCAGATATTTAAGGAACACTTAGAATATTTCATGTCAGCACTATGGTTGGTGTGAGCCGGGAATAGAATTCGAATCGACCAATCAAACTTGGACACCTCATTGGGAAGAGAGTGCTCTTTTCCCTTAGCCACCGCGGCTTCCCCTGAAAGATCTAATAAAAGTTAGCTTTAAAATTGGCAACATGATAATCATTGATCTAGATAAGTTTTTTCTGTGAAAAAATTGCTCATAAAACTTTGAACTGTTACATGCTGGTAACAACATGCTTCTTAACATTTTTCTTAAGCTTAATGGAAAAATTTGATGCATGATAAAAATATAATTTAAAATTATTAGCATACAATTAAAAATGCATTAGCATTTAACAACTTTCGTAATTTTCTTAGCATACAAAGTTAAACATTAAAATATGCATAATTTGGTGAAATATTTTTCTGTTTTAAACAATGAATAAGTAATAATATATTGAAGTGTTGTTTTATCACTTTAATACAAGATAGACTTATTCAGAAGGTTAGCAAATATTTATTCGCCATAGCTGTTCTATTTTTCATCCAGACTGTTGCCATGCAACATACAAGAAATTATTTATAATCATCTTGCTTAATCGATTCATTATCGATTAAGAATAATACTACAATATAATTTTATTAAATCATAAAACTATATATTTATTAAACAGTATACGTCTATGCTGCAATTGTTTGTTTAAATTTACATTATTAGAAAAGTTGCTTGCTGAATATATTTTAAAAATACCTGTATTTTTATGACGTATAAATGTCAATATTTAAAAACAACTTTGTTGATGAAAATATTGCTGAGCTTCCAAGCAAGACGATATTGTAGTCAGCGAAGCACTTCTTAAACTTTAAAGATAGACTGATATGGATAACATTTAGGACTGCTGTGGATAATATTTCCACTAAGTTTTCTTTATGTTTTTTGTCATCCATCTTCCCTCTCCCGTAAAATTGGTTTCAAACTTCAAAACTTTTTCATCTCGGCCACCAGATTGCTATAAAAATTGCTTCAAAATTGCATAAGTAAGTCCTTAAAGTTCACTGACGCTTAAAAGCCCAGGAAAATAAAAAAGTAAATATGTGAATATAAAGTGACAAAATTGTTTCATTATATTTTATTAATATTTTATTTTTACTGTCCAATATAAGGTTAGATATAAAAATCCGCATGCAATTTTCTTCAAATATCTATCATGGTATACTTTTTATTTACTTTTCAAAATTACATCAAATTTAGAAATGCAGTTAAGGAAAACTGAAGAATTTGGTTTGAAAACATGCTTTTTCACGTTTCATTATTGATAATAATTATATAATAATATTGAATATTGTATTATTGATAATAATATTATAACATTTCATTATTGATGATAATAATATATTGATAATATTTCGCGTTTCATTATTGATGATAATAATATATTGATAATATTTCGCGTTTCATTATTGATATAATTCCGCTTTAAGAATGATAACAATATATAATAGTACTATTTTAATAGCGATCTTTATATTGCAACTAAAAGCTGAAGTTAATAAACATTAATAGTTATTAAAGCTATACAGTTATAACGCAGTTTATTATTATTTATACTATAAAAATTAATATTATTGCTTTTTTGAAAGTAGTATATTATAGTTGTTGTAAATTTCTGTGGCTCTTTGGTTTTGAATTACTACTTTCATTTTTCAATAATAAGCGCTTCATTATTTTGCATTTATTTTTACCTGAGTCACAAAAGTTTTGAGAAATGCTTTTAAAATTTAAAAAAAAAAAGAAAACTTTTTATCAACATAAATTAGTCATGCTTTTGTTGTTACATTTAATTTCAGATATATTTAAATTTTGGTCAATTAAGTTGCTATGAGTATTTGAATTGAAGTTAAGCTATTGCTCTTAATTTCGTTCGTTAAGAATGAAATGAAGTCAATTTTTAAGAGTCAATTTTTTTCCTTGCTAACTTATTATACTAATTTATTCCAAAATTAATAAACCGTGTTTCATTAGTTTTTTTTTTTTTTTTTTTTTTTTTTTTTTTTTTTTTTTTTTTTTTTTTTTTTTTTTTNGGGGTAGCTACAATCTAGGAAATATGATCGACACAGTTGTTCAAGAGAACGATCAAAATTTGAACCCCTTAAATGTAAATTTTACTTTTAAAATATTTCGCCATGACTTGAGAACTTTTAAGGCGAGTTGAAAAATATTCGCATACAATTATAAAATTCCTTTATCTGATTCGAACCCAGAACCTTTCTGATGCAAGGACAGTTCCCTGCCCCCTACACAGACTGGTCGGCGTGTTTCATTAGTGCGAGACGATATTTCATAGCTTTACTTTTTACACTCTGGAACGAAAATAAATTAATATTTCAAGCACACAACAACAATATTAATATTGAAAACGAAATTGCTTGTCTTTATAAATTTAAGTTTATTATTTCATTACAAAATTAGAAGTACACATCTTTCATTAATGTGTTATCTCATATTGTATCAATACTTTTTATATTCTGTATAAAAAAATATTAATTTCTCAAATAAACAGCATCAACATTAATGTTGTAAAAAATATCCAACAATACAAATTATAATTATTTTGATTTATTCAGGAAACTGAAAAAAATTCTAAAAAATTCCGTATGGAATTACGTTAAAAAGTATCGGCACCCTGAGGGCATCATCCATAAAATTAATTTCACCGTAAAATCCATTTTACCATAAATTTGATACCATATATTTTAAAGTAAAGATAATTTAATTACAGTGATTCAATTATCTTACCATAAATATTGAGGTAAAAATTATTGTAGATCAGGTTTTAGGTATATACATTATTTTAATACAGTATGGTATATAGATGCCGGTACATTTTACTGTAATATTATCCAGATTTTTTTTGCAATTTTCATATTCCATTAGTGTGATATTATAACTCATATCTTTACTTTTACACTGAGTAACAAAGAACGACTTGATGTTTCAAATACGCAACATAAATATTAATTTTTAAAATAAAACTAATTGTCATTATAAATTGAATTTTAGTAATTTATTTCAATATTAGAAGAAAGCATCCTTCATTATGAAATGTACTTCTACTTTTTTACACCCTGCATAAAAAGTAGCTCAATTTTGGAACATTAATGTCGTAAACATAATTGTTTGTCATTAGCAATTGCATTATATTAATTTATTACGGAATTAAAAAGTCATGTTTTATTTAAAAAAATGTAATTATTTTTAAATAAGCAGTATAACTGTTTATTTTGAAAATAAAATGTTTTCTCATAATAAGTTAAATATTATTAATTTATTCCAGAATTTAAAAAAAACACAATTTTCATAAGTGGGAAATCATAATACGTGTAATTTCTTTTTACATTCTGTGTAAAAAAAAGTTTCATCTATTAAATAAACAGTACTAATAATGTTGTAAACATAATTGTTTATCATTATCCTTTGCAATATATTAATTTATTCCGAAATTAGAAATCATCTGTTTCATTTAGTGTGATACCTCTTCCTACTAAAGATAAATAGTCTTCTTTTGAGGACTTTTCCATCAGATAACTTATCAATGGACAAAATATATGGTAAACAAATAGTCTGGGTATAACTGATTGCGCAGGTGTCATCTAACCATGATTCATTCTTCTTCTATGATCAGTTCCCTTTTTTGATTGCAAAATCTTGTATTTTCTCTGATTTATTGCATCATTGTCAAATTGTCAGTAAGATAGGACAATGCGTCATAAATTATTAGTAAATTCTTATTGACATAACTCATAATGCTATTTCATCAAAATTTCCAAATTACTTCTTTACTTTTCTCTAAGACTAACCTTATAAATTTTTTACAAGTATTAACCTTAATCAAGCAATTAAATATTGGATCATTTAAAAATAACTTTACCGGCATCTGACCTTTTGCAAACACACGATTAAAAGAAAAATTAGTGCTATGGTGAAAGATATAAATAATTCGATAAAAGAAAGCTTCATTAGAAAACACTTAAAAAATTTTCAATCAAATTCAAGCATGATAACACCTATTCAACACTATTACTGTTGCATATTTACTTATTTTTTGCAATAAATAAAAAAATTGCTTTTCACGAGAAGAATAATGGCATTTGTACTAGAATTTGCACGTTGCTAAAAAGAGGTTTTGCTGCTCAATCACCATGATTGTTTCAAAATCTTCTTTGTTTTTCGTTTGAAGCGGAAGTTTTTTACAAACACAGAATATAATCCGTTTACTAACCTCTAGGAAGTAATGACACCCAATTACTTATTTGTGTTTATAATTTTTAATCCATCTTTTTAGATAAATATAAAAAGGGAAGTGGAAAAAGAGATCCCAATTTATTCCAGGTATTATCAATAAGTATTTGGTCACGTGTGATTGAAAAGAGAAACAAACTTTATTCATAATCAATAGTTGGTAAAGCCTGCAGGAGAGGCAATTACAGCGTGAACCCTCCGGGGCATACTTTCCATAAGTCCTTGTGTGACGGCTAGTGGTATTTTCTTCCACACGACTTGGAGGAGACATGTAAGTTCCTTCACCGATTTTGGACGGGTAGTACACCCCTTAATTCGGCCATCCAACTCGTCCCAGAGGTTCTCGATAGGGTTTAGGTCTGGGCTCTTTGCAGGCCAGTCCATTCCATTAACCTCATTGGCACTATACCAAGCCTTGGTGATTGATCCTCGTAACATGACAGCTGGCATTGTCGTGCTGGAAGTAAAAGAGGGGTCCCCCCACGTGAAACTGCCACAACGTAGGAAGCACATTGTCATACAAAATAGTGCAGTAGGCATCTTGCATGGGACTAATGCCGATGTTGTCCCCTACACGTTACATGGCAGAGGGCGTGACGTATCTCAGGACCACAGATATAGTCATTTGCATAGGTGTCTAAATACTTATTGATAGATAGTGTATAAGTGTTGCCCAACTGACAAGTGAAACTACGTGACAGTGTCTGAAGTATAATAATGATAGCAGGTCCACCATACAGGGTTATAACATTAAGGTTAGAGAAGTATGCTAAATACTACGTAAATTGACCGACTCGCATGTAAAGCAGTGCTTGATGGGAGCGTTCAAAACAGAAAAACATGGAGCATACGAGTCTTTGAGGCGGAAGATAGGCGTGGTATCAGTATTAATGTCAAATATTTGCTCTTTATGATTAACGTAGTTTAGGACTAACAGCTTTCAACAAAGGATAATTAAGCTTTTGTAAAAACCGTTTGTAAGTAACGAAACTGCTAAGATCCAGGACAAGCAAAAGTCGTGACCTGTCATTAAATCAGTGCAGATGATGAAATGATGGAAATCAAAGAGTTAGGGCTCGCAACATTTGTGCACTGCGCAGTACTTCATCTGTCTTAAGTAAAACCTCTACCTCTAAAATCAGTACTACTTGGCGTTGTTACGGTCAAGACGAATCCTCTTCGGCTTGACTATACATCCTCTTTAAATACTCTCATGTGGACTTGTTAATCAGTTATAGGCTGACTGCTGTGTATTCCTCACACTTTCAGTAACAATCTTTTGGGCTGGTATCGTTTCTCTATTTCTGACGCTACCGCAATCCCACGAATGACCATTTTGGAAATATTTGTATGGCATATAAATTCATAAAGAGCATTAAAAAATAAACAAAATTAAGTGTTCCTTTACTGGGTGTTCATTCACTGGTAAGAGCTGTTCCTTCACTTGGTCTTCTTGCTACTTGTTATTTGAACCTCCAAAACTTTAAAACAATATTATGTAAGTTCTCTACAATTTTTTTACATAATTTGCAATTAGTAGGAAATATGTTGACACTGTCATTTAACTAAAATCACGAATTTGGAAATTAATATGATATTTTAAAAGGCAACCGAAGCTTTA
The DNA here is from genome assembly GCF_043381705.1 of Parasteatoda tepidariorum. NCBI lineage: Eukaryota > Metazoa > Arthropoda > Arachnida > Araneae > Theridiidae > Parasteatoda > Parasteatoda tepidariorum. The sequence goes on along the minus strand of NC_092209.1, from coordinate 39,793,518 downwards.
GTGCTCCTTCACTGGTTAGTTGAACCTAGTCTAAGACAGTGTTCTCCAATATTTTTATCGCCTCTGACCGGTCAAGGTTTTACAATCTTACCACGGTCAGCAGAAGGGGAAAGCTAGCTGATTGTGTAAATTTTAGATTGCTTTTATTTAACAATTTTAAAGTAATAATTGCATTTAAATATTCCTTCAAAATTACTTACAATTGCCTGTGCGGTACTGGTGCGCCTTCAGGTAACGTCTCCCAGACCATCGGTTAACCTCTCCTTCTGGGAAAGTCTTACAATAAAAATAAAGTCTGAGTAAATGAAGTAACAGTAAATGAAATGAAAATAATTTAATGATCCTTAAATAGCACGGTTCCATTTAATCCTCGAACCGTGGACTGACGGTTGGAGACCACTGGTCAAGGAGATAAAAATTACTATAAACTTAATGGTTTGTATTATTGTCGAAAAATGAGTAGAAATGTTTTTTATCCTACCACTCCTGAAAAGGTAAAGGAATTTTTAAATTTATTGTCCTTAGATTGTTAAACTTTTCTTGAAATAAAACTCTCGAATTCTTCTTTTTTAGAGAAAAATATTCAGTTATTTCTTATAATGTCTTAAATTGCCGATATAGTAGTTGTATTAACAACAACGCTTATATTAGTTTTATTTGGTTATTAGAGCTTTTTTTATTATTAACTATCCTAATTAATTAACGATAATTGGCCAAATGAGTTGAAAAATAACAATTAAAATTTCTTTCTGTTATTCTTTTTTCAACATTTGTCATCAGCAATGAAGAATAAACTTCTTTTCTAACTATAATACAGTGGTATTTACAAAAAAAGAAAAAAATAGAACAATTTAAAAAAGAAGAGCACCGGCACTCAGAATGTTGTCAGTACTTTTTACAGTAAACTATAATTTTACTATTTAGTTTTATTGAACAAGAAATCTGATAGGCATCAATTTTCGCTGTAATATTTACTATGAAATCATTGAATCACTATCTTAAAGTAAACATCATTGTAAAACTAACCATGTAAAATTTTCAGGTAAAAATAAATTTAACGGAATAAATGAATTTTACTGTAAAATGGATTTTACGGATGCTGCACTCAAGGTACGGCAAACAAATATACTCATTTTTAATAACTACAGTTTTTATCGTAATTTTTGGAGTTTTTTTTTAGTGTAATACAATGTTTAATGCATGATTTCGAAATTAATAAGATTGGTTGAACTTTTCTTCACCTACTATAATTTTAATCCTCGCAGAATTTGAAGAAGAAAAATATTTCAAATAATTACACTTCTTGGAAATTTATATTTAATTAATTACGTTTTAACCTAAATGAAATTTAGGGTAAAAAAGGCTCTCAAACATAATTAACTCAACTTAACTGAACTTACTATGATTTAACCCTAATAGAATATTGAATAAAGAAGAAAAATACGGGGAATTTTTTCACTGACTGAACATACTTAACACCTCAATTGAATTCCTAAAATAAAAATAATAATACTGTTTATTATACATAATCGTAAAGTCTAATTTGATTTATTAATGAAATTGAAAATAAAAATTTCTTAACTTTACTTCATTTATAATTGCTTAACACAAATTTTATTTTAAGCAAAAATTATTTCAAGGCCTGTAGTTTGCTGAACTTTACTTCATTTACTGTGGTTTAACTGTAATAGAAAGTAGAGAGAACAGGATCTTCAATTAAATATAACTGACAGAACTCACCCATATTTTTTTACCATATTGAATTACTATAACCATATCCATTTACTGAAACCATGTTCACTTACTATAATTATATTCACTTACTAAAACCCTACTCATTTACATATTTGTATGTTGTTTTTCGTAAATTAAGTTATTCTCTGCAACTTTTATAATCTATTGTTTGCTAACTTTATTTTACTTTCTATGGCTAAAACGGTAATGGAAAATTTAAAGAAAAATTGAATCAAATATTGTCTATTAAATTTTCTGATTGATGGTTGTGATTTCACTCAAACTAGATTGTTTTGCAAATAAGTCTTCAATTAAATTTTATAAATTTGTTTTAATTTTTTTAACTTACAATAAAAGGATGACGAGTAAAATTGTTCAATAGGTAATATTGAAGAATTTTACTCATCATCCTTTTTTTGCTGATAAAAAATGGGAATAAGACGCCTTAATAATAAAGGAAATCCTAAATTCCATAAACAGATACTGTAAACGATACACCGTACTTTAGAAAGAAAAGACAGTGATATCTGAAAGAAAATAAGTTTCGTCAAAAACAATTGTCAATAAACAGTAAATGTTATTTTCTAAATTGGACTCGGGTCAATAAATCCATATGAAACCTTCAAATCTGACTTATAGCTTTGAACTCTCCAAAAGAAATTCCATACATCCAGTAAAACGAAAATTCAGCAAATGATGTATATCAAATTTCAGAAATATCTGAAGTTAATAAAGTAATGATGCTGAAAGGAATTTGTTATTGGATAATTTGATAGTCTAGAAAGACAATAATAGATATTTTCTCCCTTAAGTATTGGTAAAAGTCTTGAAAGAAAAATATTTCTGGAATTTATCAGTTACATTAGCGTAAGTAATTTCTGAAAAGTATATAATAAACACTTATATGTTACTCAAAATTATTATATGTATTAAACTGATACATAACAATTATAATTAACTGTTAGGGCCTGGATATCCTAGTTGGTAGGGCACTGGGTCCACGTTCAAGAGTTCGTGGGTTCGATCCCAGCCGACCGAAGACTCCCTGTGTGGTGAATTATGACTAATGCACGTTAAATCTGGCAAGTAGCAAAGTCCTCCATGTTCCCATATCAAATCAATACCTCTGGGGGTACTGATCCAGGAGTTTCCTTGTCTACTGGATTGGTTCAAAATTACAAGGATACAGAGTTGAACATTAGTAGTCGTAAATACAAAATTGGGTCGGCTGTATAATCGATGGATATAAAATTAACTGTTAGACCTTTGAGTGACATCAAAACTTTTTGCATGCCAACAAATAAAAATGCGCGTTATTAACAGGTAAAAATTTGCAGCTTAAAACGTCAAAAATTTTAATAGCTTTAAAGTTGGAAGATGTTTGTTGGCTGTCAGGGATCTACGTATCCGTACCAGTGGACGAAGAGACAATCGTTGCCAGACGTTGTTGAAGATTCGCGCAATTTTCTACTCCCGCCCAAACGAAGTGTAGAACGGACCATAATAAGGAGCTGCCACCTGTCAAGAAGTAAGATAGTTGCGTGTTTGTTGTCTGCTGTCATCAATATACCAAATTTTCGTTGGCTGCCAGGAGGAACTAAACTAATTATCTCAGTATCCGTTTTCGGATGCACTTCTCACAATGAAAAAGGGTGCACAGTGCTAACAAAATAAATAAATGAATAAAAATGAATTAACCTAAATAACTTTTGAAATAATGTGAGTTGAGGTGTTGTGCTCAAATAAGCTAACTAATTAGTGCAAAGGATATTTAAAGTTACGAAATAAAGAATGGTCCAAAGTTTGGAACCCTTACTATTAATTTTACTTTTTGCGTATTTCGCCATATTTCGAGAATTTTTTAAGGCAATCGAAAAAAAAAATTTTTTTTAATTCAATTATAAAATTCGTTTATTCAAAGAAAAAACCTAATGCAAAAAACTATTTTTAATAATTATTTATTATTTCTTATAACTTCACATTATGGTGGTGGTAATATATATGAATTGTAATTCATAACAGTTTTTATATCAATTTAAAGTTTATATATATATATATATATATATATATATACAATATATATA